>NW_027254836.1:0-157500 GCF_044704955.1 Pristiophorus japonicus | reverse complement strand
GTGTGAGAGAGTGTGTGGGACAGAGCGTGTGAGAGAGAGTGTTTGTGTGAGAGAGTGTGTGAGAGAGTGTGAGAAAAAGTATGTGTGAGAGAGTGTGTGCGAGTGTGTGTGTGAGAGAGTGTAAGAAAGAGATGAGTGAAAGAGTGTGAGGGAGAGAGTGTGTGTGAGAGATTGTGTGAGAGTGAGTGAGTGAGTGAGAGTGTGTGTGAATGTGTGTGTGTGAGAGCGTGTGTGAGAGAATATGTGTGAGATTGTGAGAAAGAGATGTGAGTGAGAGCATGTGTGTGAGAGTATGGGGGATAGAGTGTGTGTGTGTGAGAGTGTGAGAAAGAGATGTATGTGAGAGAGTGTGTGAGCGAATGTGTGTGAGTTTGTGTGATAGTGTGTGTGTGAGAGTGAGATAGGGAGTGTGAGTGTGTGTGTGTGAGAGCATGTGTGTGAGTGAGAGTGTGTGTGAGAGACTGTGAGAGAATGTGTGAGAGAGAGTGTGGGAGTGTGTGTGTACATGTGAGTGTGTATGTGACAATTTGTGTGTTTACATTTATAGATGAGTAAGTGTGTATCTGTGTGAGTGTGTGTGTGTGTGTATGTGCGTCTGTGTGTGTGAGGATGCGTGAGAGTATGAGTGTGTATGTGTGAGAGTGTCAATGTGTGTGTGTGAGCGTATATGTACGTGCGTAGGTGTGTGAGAGAGAGTGTGTTTGAGAGTGTGTGTGAGATTATATTAGAGAGTGCGAGAATGTATGTATGAGTGTGTGTGTGTGAGACGGTGTGTGCGAGAGTGTTTGAGAGAGAGTGCGTGTACGTGTGTGAGAGTGTGTGTGCGTGAGAGTGTGTGTGTGGGAGTGTGTGTGTGTGGGAGACTGTGTGTGTGGGAGACTGTGTGTGGGAGACTGTGTGTGTGGGCGAGAGAGTGCTTGTGGGAGAGAGAGTGCTTGTGTGAGAGTGTGAGAGTGTGAGGGAGAGTGTGAGGGAGAGTGTGTGTGAGAGTGTGTGTGTGAGAGCGTGTGTGAGATTATATTAGAGAGTGAGAGAATGCGTGTGTGAATGTGTGTGTGACGGTGTGTGTGAGAGTGTTTGAGAGAGAGTGCGTATACGTGTGTGAGAGTGTGTGTGGGGGAGAGTGTGTGTGTGAGAGAGAGTGTGAGAGAGTGTGGGAGAGTGTGTGAGAGTGTGTGTGAGTGAGTGTGTGTGAGTGAGTGTGTGTGAGTGAGTGTGTGTGAGAGTGCGTGTGAGAGAGAGTGTGAGAGTGTGAGAGTGTGTGTGAGAGTGTGTGTGTGAGAGAGAGTGTGAGAGTGTGAGTGAAAGAATGTGTGTGAGTGTATATCTGAATGTGTGTCTGAGTGTGTGTCTGAGTGAGTGTGTGTCTGAGTGAGTGTGTGTGAGAGAGTGTATGAGAGTGTGTGTGTGAGAGTGTGTGTGAGAGAATGTGTGAGAGAGTGTGTGTGAGAGAGTGTGTGTGAGAGTGTGTGTGTGAGAATGTGTGTGTGAGAGTGTGTGTGAGAGAATGTGTGTGAGAATGTGTGTGTGAGAGAGTGTGTGAGAGTGTGTGTGAGTGAGTGTGTGTGTGAGAGAGAGAGAGTGTGGGACAGTGTGTGCGAGAGAGTGTTTGTGGGAGAGAGAGTACTTGTGTGAGAGTGTGTGAGAGATTGAGTGAGAGTGTGTATGAGAGTGTGTGTGAGAGAATGTGTGTGTGAGAGTGTGTGAGAGAGTGTGTGTGTGAGAGAATGTGTGTGTGAGGGTGTGTGAGAATGTGTGTGAGAGAGTGTGTGTGAAAGAGAATGTGTGGGAGAGAGAGTGTGAGAGGGAGTGTGTGAGAGTGTGTGAGAGAGTGTGTGTGAGTGAGAGAATGTGTGTGTGAAGGTGTGTGTGTGAGTGTGTGTGTGAGAATGTGTGTGTGAGAATGTGTGTGTGAGAATGTGTAATGTGTGTGAGAGTGTGTGTGTGTGAGAGTGTGTGTGAGAGAGAGTGTGTGTGAGAATGTGTGTGTGAGAGTGTGTGTGAGAGAGAGTGTGTGAGAGAGAGTGTGTGAGAGAGAGAGAGTGTGTGAGAGAATGTGTGTGTGAGAGTGTGTGCGAACAAGAATGTGTGAGAGAGAGAGAGTGTGTGAGAGAGAGTATGAGAGTGTGTGAGAGTGTGTGAGAAAGTGTGTATGAGAGAATGTGTGTGAGCATGTGTGTGAGAGAATATGTGTGTGAGAGTATGTGTACGTGTGTGAGTGAGAGTGTGTGAGAGAGAGTGTGTGAAAGAATGTGTGTAAGTGTGTGTGAGAGCGTGTGTGTGAGAGTGTGTATGAGAGAACATGTGTGAGAGAGTGTGTGAGAGTGTGTGTGAAAGAGAATGTATGAGAGAGAGTGTGTGTGAGAGAGTGTGTGTGAGAGAGTGTGTGAGAGTTGTGTGAGAGATTGTGCTTGAGAAAGAGAGTGTGGGAGAGAGAGTGTGAGAGTGTTAGAGTGTGTGTGGGTGAGTGTGTCAATGTGTGTGCGATAGTGTGTGTGTCAGTGAGAGTGAGTATGTGTGAGAGAGCTTGTGAGAGAGTGTTTATGTGTGAGTGTGTGTGTTTGTGAGTGTTTGTGTGAGTGTGTGTGTGTGTGTGAGCGTGTGAGAGAGTGTGTGAGATTTTGTGTGTAAGTGTATCAATGTGTGTGTGAGTTTGTGTGAGAGTGTGTGTGAGAGAGTGTGTGTGAGAGAATGTGTGTGAGAGTGTGCGAGTGTGCGATAGTGTGTGTGTGAGAGTGAGTGTGTGTGTGAGTGTGAGAGAGAGAGTGTGTATGTGTGAGAATGTGTGAATGTGTGTGAGGGAGTGTGTCTGTGAGTGTGAGTGTGAGATTGTGTGTGTGAGTGTTTGAATGTGTGAGTGTGAGAGTGAGCTGATATGTGAGGGCGTGTGAATGTGAGTGAGAGTGTCTGTGAGAGCGTGTGTGTGAGTGTGTGAGTGTGTATGAGATTGTGTATGAGAATGTGTGTGAGTATGTGTGTGTGAATGTTTGAATGTGTGAGTGTGAGAGTGAGCCGATATGTGAGGGTGTGTGAGTGTAAGTGAGAGTGTCTCTGTGAGAGTGTGTGTGTGTATGAGATTGTGTGTGTGAATGTGAATGTGTGTGTGAGTGTGTGTGTGTGCGTGTGTGCGTGTGTGTGTGTGTGCGTGAGTGCGTGTGTGTGAGTGTGTGTGTGCGTGTGTGCGTGTGTGCGTGTGTGTGAGCGGTGTGAGTGCGAGCCCTGTGAGTGTGAGCTGTGAGTGTGTGAGCGGTGTGTGAGTGTGAGCGCGTGCTAGTGTGAGCTGTGTGAGTGTGAGCGCTGTGCTAGCGTGAGTTGTGTGAGTGTGAATGCCATGCTAGTGTGAGCTGTGTGAGCACCATGCTAGTGTGAGCTCTGTGAGTGTGAGCTGAGTGAGTGTGAGTGCCATGCTAGTGTGAGCTGTGTGTGAGCTGTGAGTGGATTTTGTGAGTGTGAGCTCTGTATGAGTTTGCGAGTGTGAGTGTGAGCACCATGCTAGTGTGAGCTGTGTGAGTGTGAGCACCATGCTAGTGTGAGCTGTGTGAGTGTGAGCACCATTCTAGTGTGAGCTGTGTGAGTATGAGCGACGTGCTAGTGTAAGCCATGCTAGTGTGAGCTGTGTGAGTGTGAGCACCATGCTAGTGTGAGCTGTCTGAGTGTGCGCGCCATGTTAGTGTGAGCTGTGTGAGTGTGAGCGCCGTGTTAGTGTGAGCTGTGTGAGTGTGTGCGCCGTGCTAGTGTGAGCTGTGTGAGTGTGAGTGCCGTGTTAGTGTGAGCTGTGTGAGTGTGCGCGCCGTGCTAGTGTGAGCTGTGTAAGTGTGAGCGCCGTGTTAGTGTGAGCTGTGTGAGTGTGCGCGCCGTGCTAGTGTGAGCTGTGTGAGTGTGAGCACCATGCTAGTGTGAGCTGTGTGAGTGTGAGCTGTGTGAGTGTGAGCACTGTGCTAGTGTGAGCTGTGTGAGTGTGAGCGACGTGCGAGTGTGAGCTGTGTGAGTGTGAGCACCATGCTAGTGTGAGCTGTGTGAGTGTGAGCCCCATGCTAGTGTGAGCTGCGTGAGTGTGAGCACCATGCTAGTGTGAGCTGTGTGAGTGTGAGTCCCATGCTAGTGTGAGCTGTGTGAGTGTGAGCACCATGCTAGTGTGAGCTGTGTGAGTGTGAGCGCCATGTTAGTGTGAGCTGTGTGAGTGTGAGCACCGTGCTAGTGTGAGCTGTGTGAGTGTGAGCACCGTGTTAGTGTGAGCTGTGTGAGTGTGAGCACCGTGCTAGTGTGAGCTGTGTGAGTGTGAGCTGTGTGAGTGTGAGCGCCGTTTTAGTGTGAGCTGTGTGAATGTGAGCACCGTGCTAGTGTGAGCTGTGCTAGTTTGAGCTGTGTGAGTGTGAGCGCAGTGTTAGTGTGAGCTGTGTGAGTGTGAGCACCATGCTAGTGTGAGCTGTGTGCGTGTGAGCGCCGTGTTAGTGTGAGCTGGGTGAGTGTGAGCGCCGTGCTAGTGTGAGCTGTGTGAGTGTGAGCGCTGTTCTAGTGTGAGCTGTGTGAGTGTGAGCACCGTGCTAGTGTGAGCCGTGCTAGTGTGAGCTGTGTGAGTATGAGCACCCTGCTAGTGTGAGCTGTGTGAGTGTGAGCTGTGTGAGTGTGAGCGCCGTGCTAGTGTGAGCCGTGCTAGTGTGAGCTGTGTGAGTGTGAGCGCGTGCTAGTGTGAGTGTGAGCACCCTACTAGTGTGAGCTCTGTGAGTGTGAGCACCGTGCTAGTGTGAGCTGTGTGAGTGTGAGCGTGTGCTAGTGTGAGCTCTGTGAGTGTGAGTGCGTGCTAGTGTGAGCTGTGTGAGTGTGAGCTGTGTGAGTGTGAGCGCGTGCTAGTGTGAGCTGTGTGTGAGTGTGCGTGCCGTGCTAGTGTGAGCTGTGTGAGTGTGAGCACCGTGCTAGTGTGAGCTGTGGGGGTGAGTTGTGGGAGTGTGAGCTGTGTGAGTGTGAGCCGTGTGAGTGTGACCGCGTGCTAGTGTGAGCTGTGTGAGTGTGAGCGCGTGCTAGTGTGAGCTGTGTGAGTGTGAGCGCGTGCTAGTGTGAACTGTGTGTGAGTGTGCGTGCCGTGCTAATGCAAGCTGTGTGAGTGTGAGCACGTGCTAGTGTGAGCTGTGTGAGTGTGAGCGCGTGCTAGTGTGAGCTGTGTGAGTGTGAGCGCGTGCTAATGTGAGCCGTGCTAGTGTGAGCTGTGTGGGTGTGAGCTGTGTGAGTGTGAGCGTGTGCTAGTGCAAGCTGTTTGAGTGTAAGCACGTGCTAGTGTGAGCTGTGTGAGTGTGAGCGCGTGCTAGTGTGAGCTGTGTGAGTGTGCGTGCCGTGCTAGTGCGAGCTGTGTGAGTGTGAGTGCGTGCTAGTGTGAGCTGTGTGAGTGTGAGCGCCGTGGTAGTGCGAGCTGTGTGAGTGTGAGCACCGTGGTAGTGCGAGCTGTGTGAGTGTGAGTGCGTGCTAGTGTGAGCTGTGTGAGTGTGAGCGCCGTGGTAGTGCGAGCAGTGTGAGTGTGAGCGCCCTGGTAGTGCGAGCTGTGTGAGTGTGCGTGCCGTGCTAGTGCGAGCTGTGTGAGTGTGAGCGCGTGCTAATGTGAGCTGTGTGAGTATGAGCGCGTGCTAATGTGAGCTGTGTGAGTGTGCGTGCCGTGCTAGTGCGAGCTGTGTGAGTGTGAGTGCGTGCTAGTGTGAGCTGTGTGAGTGTGAGCGCCGTGGTAGTGCGAGCTGTGTGAGTGTGCGCGCCGTGGTAGTGCGAGCTGTGTGAGTGTGAGCGCGTGCTAGTGTGAGCTGTGTGAGTGTGAGCGCCGTGGTAGTGTGAGCGCCGTGCTAGTGTGAGCTGTGTGAGTGTGAGCGCCGTGCTAGTGCGAGCTGTGTGAGTGTGAGCGCGTGCTAGTGTGAGCTGTGTGAGTGTGAGCGCGTGCTAGTGTGAACTGTGTGTGAGTGTGCGTGCCGTGCTAATGCAAGCTGTGTGAGTGTGAGCACGTGCTAGTGTGAGCTGTGTGAGTGTGAGCGCGTGCTAGTGTGAGCTGTGTGAGTGTGAGCGCGTGCTAATGTGAGCCGTGCTAGTGTGAGCTGTGTGGGTGTGAGCTGTGTGAGTGTGAGCGCGTGCTAGTGCAAGCTGTTTGAGTGTGAGCACATGCTAGTGTGAGCTGTGTGAGTGTGAGCGCGTGCTAATGTGAGCTGTGTGAGTGTGAGCGCGTGCTAATGTGAGCTGTGTGAGTGTGAGCGCGTGCTAATGTGAGCTGTGTGAGTGTGCGTGCCGTGCTAGTGTGAGCTGTGTGAGTGTGCGTGCCATTCTAGTGTGAGCTGTGTGAGTGTGAGCGCGTGCTAATGTGAGCTGTGTGAGTGTGCGTGCCGTGCTAGTGTGAGCTGTGTGAGTGTGCGTGCCATTCTAGTGTGAGCTGTGTGAGTGTGAGCGCGTGCTAATGTGAGCTGTGTGAGTGTGCGTGCCGTGCTAGTGCGAGCTGTGTGAGTGTGAGTGTGTGCTAGTGTGAGCTGTGTGAGTGTGAACGCCGTGGTAGTGCGAGCTGTGTGTGTGTGAGCGCCGTGGTAGTGCGAGCGCCGTGCTAGTGTGAGCTGTGTGAGTGTGAGCGCCGTGTTAGTGCGAGCTGTGTGAGTGTGAGCGCGTGCTAGTGTGAGCTGTGTGAGTGTGCGTGCCGTGCTAGTGCGAGCTGTGTGAGTGTGAGTGCGTGCTAATGTGAGCTGTGTGAGTGTGCGTGCCATGCTAGTGTGAGCTGTGTGAGTGTGAGTGCGTGCTAGTGTGAGCTGTGTGAGTGTGAGCGCCGTGGTAGTGCGAGCTGTGTGAGTGTGAGCACCGTGGTAGTGCGAGCTGTGTGAGTGTGAGTGCGTGCTAGTGTGAGCTGTGTGAGTGTGAGCGCCGTGGTAGTGCGAGCTGTGTGAGTGTGAGCGCCCTGGTAGTGCGAGCTGTGTGAGTGTGCGTGCCGTGCTAGTGCGAGCTGTGTGAGTGTGAGCGCATGCTAATGTGAGCTGTGTGAGTGTGCGTGCCGTGCTAGTGCGAGCTGTGTGAGTGTGAGTGCGTGCTAGTGTGAGCTGTGTGAGTGTGAGCGCCGTGCTAATGCAAGCTGTGTGAGTGTGAGCACGTGCTAGTGTGAGCTGTGTGAGTGTGAGCGCGTGCTAGTGTGAGCTGTGTGAGTGTGAGCGCGTGCTAATGTGAGCCGTGCTAGTGTGAGCTGTGTGGGTGTGAGCTGTGTGAGTGTGAGCGCGTGCTAGTGCAAGCTGTTTGAGTGTGAGCACATGCTAGTGTGAGCTGTGTGAGTGTGAGCGCGTGCTAATGTGAGCTGTGTGAGTGTGAGCGCGTGCTAATGTGAGCTGTGTGAGTGTGAGCGCGTGCTAATGTGAGCTGTGTGAGTGTGCGTGCCGTGCTAGTGTGAGCTGTGTGAGTGTGCGTGCCATTCTAGTGTGAGCTGTGTGAGTGTGAGCGCGTGCTAATGTGAGCTGTGTGAGTGTGCGTGCCGTGCTAGTGTGAGCTGTGTGAGTGTGCGTGCCATTCTAGTGTGAGCTGTGTGAGTGTGAGCGCGTGCTAATGTGAGCTGTGTGAGTGTGCGTGCCGTGCTAGTGCGAGCTGTGTGAGTGTGAGTGTGTGCTAGTGTGAGCTGTGTGAGTGTGAACGCCGTGGTAGTGCGAGCTGTGTGTGTGTGAGCGCCGTGGTAGTGCGAGCGCCGTGCTAGTGTGAGCTGTGTGAGTGTGAGCGCCGTGTTAGTGCGAGCTGTGTGAGTGTGAGCGCGTGCTAGTGTGAGCTGTGTGAGTGTGCGTGCCGTGCTAGTGCGAGCTGTGTGAGTGTGAGTGCGTGCTAATGTGAGCTGTGTGAGTGTGCGTGCCATGCTAGTGTGAGCTGTGTGAGTGTGAGTGCGTGCTAGTGTGAGCTGTGTGAGTGTGAGCGCCGTGGTAGTGCGAGCTGTGTGAGTGTGAGCACCGTGGTAGTGCGAGCTGTGTGAGTGTGAGTGCGTGCTAGTGTGAGCTGTGTGAGTGTGAGCGCCGTGGTAGTGCGAGCTGTGTGAGTGTGAGCGCCCTGGTAGTGCGAGCTGTGTGAGTGTGCGTGCCGTGCTAGTGCGAGCTGTGTGAGTGTGAGCGCGTGCTAATGTGAGCTGTGTGAGTGTGCGTGCCGTGCTAGTGCGAGCTGTGTGAGTGTGAGTGCGTGCTAGTGTGAGCTGTGTGAGTGTGAGCGCCGTGGTAGTGCGAGCTGTGTGAGTGTGAGCGCCGTGGTAGTGCGAGCTGTGTGAGTGTGAGCGCGTGCTAGTGTGAGCTGTGTGAGTGTGAGCGCGTGCTAGTGTGAACTGTGTGTGAGTGTGCGTGCCGTGCTAATGCAAGCTGTGTGAGTGTGAGCACGTGCTAGTGTGAGCTGTGTGAGTGTGAGCGCGTGCTAGTGTGAGCTGTGTGAGTGTGAGCGCGTGCTAATGTGAGCCGTGCTAGTGTGAGCTGTGTGGGTGTGAGCTGTGTGAGTGTGAGCGCGTGCTAGTGCAAGCTGTTTGAGTGTGAGCACGTGCTAGTGTGAGCTGTGTGAGTGTGAGCGCGTGCTAATGTGAGCTGTGTGAGTATGAGCGCGTGCTAATGTGAGCTGTGTGAGTGTGCGTGCCGTGCTAGTGCGAGCTGTGTGAGTGTGAGTGCGTGCTAGTGTGAGCTATGTGAGTGTGAGCGCCGTGGTAGTGCGAGCTGTGTGAGTGTGAGCGCCGTGGTAGTGCGAGCTGTGTGAGTGTGAGCGCGTGCTAGTGTGAGCTGTGTGAGTGTGCGTGCCGTGCTAGTGTGAGCTGTGTGAGTGTGAGCGCCATGCTAGTGCGAGCTGTGTGAGTGTGAGTGCGTGCTAATGTGAGCTGTGTGAGTGTGAGCGCCGTGCTAGTGTGAGCTGTGTGAGTGTGAGCTGTGTGAGTGTGAGCGCCGTGCTAGTGCGAGCTGTGTGAGTGTGAGCGCGTGCTAATGTGAGCTGTGTGAGTGTGCGTGCCATGCTAGTGTGAGCTGTGTGAGTGTGAGCGCCGTGGTAGTGTGAGCGCCATGCTAGTGCGAGCTGTGTGAGTGTGTGCGCCATGCTAGTGTGAGCTGTGTGAGTGTGAGCGCCGTGCTAGTGTGAGCTCACACACTAATTGACCAATAGCAAACCTGGGTTCTTCTGGTGGATAGGACGTGGCCCTACATGGGGCGGTGAGATTACCCACTGCACCATTGTAGGACGCTCTTATAACCTCACCTTTGCTTCTCGTGTTGTCCTTTCGCTAATGCAGCCCAATATCCGAATCAAAGTGACTGAGATCTCGGACATTTGGACCATTTCCACTGATGCCCAGAAGGCTGAAGAGATCCAATTGAAACAAAATAAAGAACTTGCATTTCTATAGCGCCCCTCACAACCTCGGGATGTCCCAAAGCGCTTTGCAGCCAATGGCGTGCTTTTGAAGCGCAGTCACTGTTGTAAAGTTAGAATGTTATGAATTTTATGAGATAGTTACAATGACAAAGGGTTTCGAGAGTGCGGATAAGGAGAGACTATTACCTCCGGGGGGGGGGGGGGGGGGAGGGGGGAAGTCAGTGACGAGGGGGTCGGCAATTTAAGATTGTCGCTGAGAGTGAGGAGAGAGGTGAGGAGAGATTTCTTCACACACAGGGTTGTTGGAGCATGAAATGTCACAGGGAGAGGCCGAGGCAAAGACCATCACATCTTTTACTGGGAAATTGGATAAATATTGGATTAGTGGAAAATACAGGGCTATGGGGAGAGAGCGGGGCAGTGGGATTAGTTTGGGGATTGATACAGGGCTATGGGGAGAGAGCGGGGCAGTGGGATTAGTTTGGGATTGATACAGGGCTATGGGGAGAGAGTGGGGCAGTGGGATTAGTTTGGGGATTGATACAGGGCTATGGGGAGAGAGCGGGGCAGTGGGATTAGTTTGGGGATTGATACAGGGCTATGGGGAGAGAGCGGGGCAGTGGGATTAGTTTGGGATTGAAACAGGGCCGTGGGGAGAGAGCAGGGCAGTGGGATTAGTTCGGGATTGATACAGGCTATGGGGAGAGAGCGGGGCAGTGGGATTAGTTTGGGGATTGATACAGGGCCATGGGGAGAGAGCGGGGCAGTGGGATTAGTTTAGGGATTGATACAGGGCTATGGGGAGAGAGCGGGGCAGTGGGATTAGTTTAGGGATTGATACAGGGCCGTGGGGAGAGAGCAGGGAGCAGTGGGATTAGTTTGGGGATTGATACAGGGCCGTGGGGAGAGAGCGGGGCAGTGAGATTAGTTTAGGGATTGATACAGGGCCGTGGGGAGAGAGCGGGGCAGTGGGATTAGTTTGGGGATTGATACAGGGCTATGGGGAGAGAGCGGGGCAGTGGGACTAGTTTGGGGATTGATACAGGGCTATGGGGAGAGAGCGGGGCAGTGGGATTAGTTTAGGGATTGATACAGGCTATGGGGATAGAGCGGGGCAGTGGGATTAGTTGGGGATTGATACAGGCTATGGGGAGAGAGCGGGGCAGTGGGATTAGTTTGGGGATTGATACAGGCTATGGGGAGAGAGCGGGGCAGTGGGATTAGTTTGGGGATTGATACAGGGCTATGGGGAGAGAGCGGGGCAGTGGGATTAGTTGGGGACTGATACAGGCTATGGGGAGAGAGCGGGGCAGTGGGATTAGTTTGGGGATTGATACAGGGCTATGGGGATAGAGCGGGGCAGTGGGATTAGTTGGAGATTGATACAGGGACGTGGGGAGAGAGCGGGGCAGTGGGATTAGTTTGGGATTGATACAGAGCTATGGGGAGAGAGCGGGGCAGTGGGATTAGTTTGGGGATTGATACAGGGCCATGGGGAGAGAGCGTGGCAGTGGGATTAGTTTAGGGATTGATACAGGGCTATGGGGAGAGAGCGGGGCAGTGGGATTAGTTTAGGGATTGATACAGGGCCGTGGGGAGAGAGCGGGGCAGTGGGATTAGTTTGGGGATTGATACAGGGCTATGGGGAGAGAGCGGGGCAGTGGGATTAGTTTGGGATTGATACAGGGCCATGGGGAGAGAGCGGGGCAGTGGGATTAGTTGGGGATTGATACAGGCTATGAGGAGAGAGCGGGGCAGTGGGATTAGTTTGGGGATTGATACAGGGCTATGGGGAGAGAGCGGGGCAGTGGGATTAGTTTGGGATTGATACAGGCTATGGGGAGAGAGCGAGGCAGTGGGATTAGTTTGGGATTGATACAGAGCTATGGGGAGAGAGTGGGGCAGTGGGATTAGTTTGGGATTGATACAGGGCCATGGGGAGAGAGCGGGGCAGTGGGATTAGTTTGGGATTGATACAGGGCCATGGGGAGAGAGCGGGGCAGTGGGATTAGTTTGAGATTGATACAGGGCCATGGGGAGAGAGCGGGGCAGTGGGATTAGTTGGGGATTGATACAGGCTATGGGGAGAGAGCGGGGCAGTGGGATTAGTTTGAGGATTGATACAGGCTATGGGGAGAGCGTGGGACAGTGGGATTAGTTTGGGGATTGATACAGGACTATGGGGAGAGAGCGGGGCAGTGGGATTAGTTTGGGGATTGATACAGGGCCAGGGGAAAGAGCGGGGCAGTGGGATTAGTTTGGGGATTGGTACAGGGCTATGGGGAGAGAGCGGGGCAGTGGGATTAGTTTGGGGATTGATACAGGGCCATGGGGAGAGAGCGGGGCAGTGGGATTAGTTTGGGGATTGGTACAGGGCTATGGGGAGAGAGCAGGGCAATGGGATTAGTTTGGGGATTGATACAGGGCTATGGGGAGAGAGCGGGGCAGTGGGATTAGTTTGGGGATTGATATAGGGCCGTGGGGAGAGAGCGGGGCAGTGGGACTAGTTTGGGGATTGATACAGGTCCGTGGGGAGAGAGTGGGGCAGTGGGATTAGTTCAGGGATTGATACAGGACTATGGGAAGAGAGCGGGGCAGTGGGATTAGTTTGGGATTGATACAGGGCTATGGGGAGAGCGGGGCAGTGGGATTAGTTGGGGATTGATATAGGGCTATGGGGAGAGAGCGGGACAATGGGATTAGTTGGGGATTGATACAGGGCTATGGAGAGAGAACGGGGCAGTGGGATTAGTTTGGGAATTGATACAGGACTATGGAGAGAGAACGGGGCAGTGGGACTAGTTTGGGAATTGATACAGGACTATGGGGAGAGAGCGGGGCAGTGGGATTAGTTTAGGGATTGATACAGGGCTATGGGGAGAGAGCAGGGCAGTGGGATTAGTTGGGGATTGACACAGGGCTATGGGGAGAGAGCGGGGCAGTGGGATTAGTTGGGGATTGACACAGGGCTATGGGGAGAGAGCGGGGCAGTGGGATTAGTTGGGGATTGACACAGGGCTATGGGGAGAGAGCGGGGCAGTGGGATTAGTTGGGGATTGACACAGGGCTATGGGGAGAGAGCGGGGCAGTGGGATTAGTTTGAAATGAATAAAGTTTAGCAGGAGAGAACTCAAACATCAGAGACAGACAATCGATATGTCCAGGAACAGGCACAAGATACAGTGAGAATATTCTGTTTGGCAGGAGATGAGTTGGCAGGCCGGGTGCCCATTGGGGAGATAGCGTGGAGAGGCTCAGCGGCAATATCGACAATGGCCAATACTGAATGACGAACTGTTCGGAAGCGAGCAGGAGCCGGCCTGGCTGATACCAGCCTTACCCACGCACAGCCGGGTCATTCAGAGAGGCTGGAACATGGTGCCAGCAATTCCCCGTGGGCCTCTGAGTGTTAAATGAAAGACGCAGGTTCGATCGCGCCGATCAATTGGCCAGCCGCTTGATCCTAAGCGAGTCAGGCTTGTCCCGGGGCCCCTGAGTGAGCATCGAATTGATTAAAAGCGGCCTGCCGCTGACAAGCCAGTCAATGCCACACGTCACACACAGAAGATGAAAGCAGCAGGTATAAGTAAGACAACGTGCGGGGGCTGGGGCCGGGTGGGGGGGGAAAGCTGTCCTCCTTACGGCTTCTCAATCGGAATCGCCCGCGTCCCGCAGGATGTGGGGGGGGAAGGAACAAGGCAGCAGTCCGGGGCACGATCGGAACAAAAATAAACCTGCATTTCGATAGCGCCTCTCACCGGCCCGCGGCGCCTTACAGCTTTTTCTTTTCGAAGAGCGGTCACTGTTTTAACGGGGGGGGGGGGAGTTAACGCGGCAGCCATCTTGCGCACAGCAAGCTCCCACGCTCAGCGACATGGTCGTGGCCGGGGGGGGGGGGGGTGGTCCGTTTTTTTGAGTGCCCTCGGTCGAGGGTTAAGCATTGCACCGGGGAGAACTCGCCCCCTCTGCCCTTCTTCGGAACAGCGTCCGCGCGATCGTTTACGCCCGACTGAGGGAGAGCAGGCGGGGGTCCCCTCGGTCTTAACGAAATCGGAACGGGACCAGATCACAGCGGGGGGGAGGGGGAGGGGGAGGGGGGGGGCGACTGGGACTGGGCTGGGGGCCTCTGCGTCTCCCGGGCTCCCCGAGTGCACTAATTCCACAGCTGGTGGAGCTCGTCCAGCGAGGGCTGCCTTATCTGTCAGGCCAGGGGCCTTCACGTTTGCCTGGGGCTGAGTTGGAAGAAGCCCAGGGCCCCGTCGGGCTCCACAACGAGCCTGGCTGGCTGTTTAGCCGTGGGGCAACGTGGTTGGCTACTTCGGGCTCAGGTTGGCCGGTTAGCCGTCAACAGTGCCCTGGAATAGGGCCGAGCCGCCAGGCTTGAGTAGTCACCAGTCAAGGCCCGGCATCACCGACCTGCAGCCAAGCCGTCCCCAGATCACCCCCTCCTCAAGTCAACGGTCGGTCTGTGCACTGCGTGCAGTTTTGGTCACCTTACTTAAGGAAGGATCTACTAGCTTTGGAGCGGGTAGAGGACACAGAGAGGCTGCAAAGAGATTGGGATAGGTTAAGCGAATGGGCGAAGGTTTGGCAGATGGAATACAATGTCGGAAAGTGTGAGGTCATCCACCTTGGGGAAAAAAAACAGTAAAAGGGAATATTATTTGAATGGGGAGAAATTACAACATGCTGAGGTGCAGAGGGACCTGGGGGTCCTTGTGCATGATTCCCAAAAAGTTAGTTTTCAGGTGTAGCAGGTAATCGGGAAGGCGAATGGAATGTTGGCCTTCATTGCGAGAGGGATGGAGTACAAAAGCAGGGAGGTCCTGCTGCAACTGTATAGGGTATTGGTGAGGCCGCACCTGGAGTACTGCGTGCAGTTTTGGTCACCTTACTTAAGGAAGGATATACTGGCTTTGGAAGGGTACAGAGACGATTCACTAGGCTGATTCCGGAGATGAGGGGGTTACCTTATGATGATAGATTGAGTAGACTGGGTCTTTACTCCTTGGAGTTCAGAAGGATGAGGGGTGATCTTCTAGAAACATTTAAGATAATGAAAGGAATAGACAAGATAGAGGCAGAGAGGTTGTTTCCACTGGTCGGGGAGACTAGAACTAGGGGGAACAGCCTCAAAATACGGGGGAGCCAATTTAAAACCGAGTTGCGAAGGAATTTCTTCTCCCAGAGGGTTGTGAATCTGTGGAATTCTCTGCCCAGGGAAGCAGTTGAGGCTGGCTCATTGAATGTATTCAAGTCACAGATAGATAGATTTTTAACCAATAAGGGAATTAAGGGTTATGGGGAGCGGGCGGGTAAGTGGAGCTGAGTCCACGACCAGATCAGCCATGATCTTGTTGAATGGCGGAGCAGGCTCGAGGGGCTCGATGGCCTACTCCTGTTCCTAATTCTTATTGGTTCTTATGTTCTGAGTCCGGGGCCCTCGCCCGGCAGACACCGAGGACTCCTCGCGAGCGGTTTACGAAGAAGCCCGGCGCCCCGTAAGGCATGCGAGTGACCTGTGACCCCCCCTCCCCCACCGACCCCCGACCCCTGACCCGCTGAGCTGCCGTCCCGCCAGTTGGACACGTGCCGCTCTGAAGCAGCCGCTGCAGCCCAGCGGTGGGAGCCCGCGACCGGCGGCTGCATCTGACCGCGGAACCGCACTCTCCGCGTAGGCCGCGAGAAAAGCTGCCGATAGCGCGGCGCGCGGACTCACACCGGCCACCTGGCAATGTGCCACCTAATGTGCCAGGGGGTTGGAGTGTCGGAGCGAGGAAGCCCTGCCACAACTGTACAGGGCCTCGGTGAGACCACACCTGGAGTACTGCGCGCAGTTTTGGTCTCCGGCTCTAAGGAAGGATACACTTGCCTTAGAGGAGATGCAACAAAGGTTCACCAGACTGATCCCTGGGATGAGAGGGCTGTGCTCGGAGGAGAGATTGAGTAGAATGGGCTGATACTCTGGAGTTTAGAAGAATGAGGTGATCTCATTGAGATATCAAAAATTCTTAGAGGGCTCGACAGGCTGGATGCAGGGAGGATGTTTTCCCCCCCCGGGCTGGGGAGTCTAGAACCAGGGGTCACAGTCTCAGGATAAGGGGTCGGCCATTTAGGACTGAGATGAGGAGAAATTTCTTCACTCAGAGGGTGGTGAATCTTTGGAATTCTCTGCCCCAGAGGGCTGTGGAGGCTCAGTCTTTGAGTATATTCAAGGCTGAGATCGATAGATTGTTGGATATTGAGGGAATCGAGGGATATGGGGATCGGGCGGGAAAGTGGAGTTGAGGTCAAAGATCAGCCGTGATCTTATTGAATGGCGGAGCAGGCTCGAGAGGCCGAATGGCCGACTCCTGCTCCTGAATCTTATGTTCACTCTGCACCAACAGTAAACTTATTCATTACTGAGCGATTACTCCCTGACTTCATGTGAAGAAGGAACTTGCATTTATATAGCGCCTTTCACCACCTCAGGATGTCCCAAAGCGCTTTACAGCCAATGAAGTACTTTTGGAGTGTAGTCGCTGTTGTACTGTAGGAAACACGGCAGCCAATTTGTACACAGCAAGCTCCCACACACAGCAATGTGATAAGGACCCAGATCATCTGTTTTAGTGATGTTGGTTGAGGGATAAATATTGGTCCCAGGACACCGGGGAGAACTCCTCTACTCTTTTTCAAATAGTGCCGTGAGATCTTTTATGTGCACGAAAGATGGCACCTCCGACAGTGCAGCACTTCCTCAGTATTACCCCTCCGACAGTGCAGCGCTCCCTCAGTACTGCCCTTCCGACAGTGCAGCACTCCCTCAGTACTGCCCCTCCGACAGTGCGGCACTCCCTCAGTACTGCGCTCCCTCAGTACTGCCCCTCCAACAGTGTGGCACTCCCTCAGTACTGCCCCTCCGACAGTGCGGTGCTCCCTCAGTACTGCCCCTCCGACAGTGCGGCGCTCCCTCAGTACTGCGCTCCCTCAGTACTGCCCCTCCGACAGTGTGGCACTCCCTCAGTACTGCCCCTCCGACAGTGCGGTGCTCCCTCAGTACTGCCCCTCGGACAGTGCGGCACTCCCTCAGTACTGCCCCTCGGACAGTGCGGCACTCCCTCAGTACTGCCCCTCCGACAGTGCGGTGCTCCCTCAGTACTGCCCCTCGGACAGTGCGGCACTCCCTCAGTACTGCCCCTCCGACAGTGCGGCACTCCCTCAGTACTGCCCCTCCGACAGTGCGGCGCTCCCTCAGTACTGCCCCTCCGACAGTGCGGCACTCCCTCAGCACTGCACTGGGAGTGTCAGCCTGGATTTTTGTGCTCAAGTCCCTGGAGTGGGATTTGAACCCACAACCTTCTGACTCAGAGGCGAGGGTGCTGCCCACTGAGCTACGGCAAATACCAAGCTTATTTGACAAAGCATCCCTCCTAGAATCATAGATTCATTATGATGCTGGCTCTCTGCAAGAGCACCTCATCCAGTCCCACTACCCCCCCGCCCTTTCCCCGTAGCCCTGCAATTTATTTTCCTTCAGGCACTTATCCAACTCCCTTTTGAAAGCCGCGATTGAGTCTGCCTCCACCACCCTCTCAGGCAGTGCATTCCAGATCCTAACCACTCGCTGCGTAAAAAGGTTTATCCTCGTGTTGCCTTTGGTCCTTCTGCCAATCGCCTTAAATCTGTGTCCTCTGGTTCCCAACCCTTCCACCAATGGGAACAGTCTCTCTCGATCTACTCTGTCCAGACCCCTCCTGATTTTGAACACCTCGATCAAATCGCCTCTCAACCTTCTCTGCTCCAAGGAGAACAACCCCAGCTTCTCCAGTCTATCCACGTAACCGAAGTCCCTCATCCCTGGAACCATCCTCGTCAATCTCCTCCGCACCCTCTCTAAGGCCTTCCCATCCTGCCTAAAGTGCGGGGCCCAGAATTGGACACAATACTCCAGTTGGGGCCGGACCAGCGTTTTATACAGGTTCATCATCACTGCCTTGCTTTTGTACTCTGTGCCTCTATTTATGAAGCCCAGGACTCCTTTCTCAACCTGCCCTGCCTCCGCCTACACGCACAAGTCGGAATTGTACTCAGCAGAGCAACCCGAGTCGAGAAATGTGGCTAAGTGAGTGTCGCCTTTAAGAGTAGATTTGCTTTATGTCTGTGCATAGCTGGAGCCTGACAGTGAGCGCTGGCTCTTGATGCTGCAATTCAGGTAGCCCGCCCCCTCCCTCAGGCAATGACACAGCCCTCTCTCTGGTACAATCAGAGAATGTTAATTCAAGGTAACACACACAATTACACTAATCAGTATGATTAATCGTGGCCCCGGTGTGCATGAAGCTCTGCGGTGCTTGGCTGGAGCTGGTTGGAATGCTGGGAGCAGACTCAGGGAGTGAGGTGAGCCTCTTTGGGACGTTAAGCTGAGGCACGCCCCGTTCCCCTTCCCCCCCCACCCCCACCGCCGCCTGCCCGCTCAGGTGGCCAAAGATGACCCCGCAGCAAAAGCCGCTGAAAGCCAATAACCCGGCCGTCTACCCCGTCACGGTCCGTGGGATCCTCCTGTGCGCAGATCGCCTGCCCGCCTTTCCCGGCGTTGCAACAGCGACCGCACTTCAGAAGGTACCTCATTGGCCGTGACCTATCCCCTGGTGAACGATGAGTGTCTCTGGGTTGTTCAGAGGCACGGCTTTCCCACACAGCGCTGAAAGGCGTCACAGTTCGGCGGCTCCGGGGAAGCGCGGGTCACGGCTGGCTCGCACCGCCTCTCTGACCCTCTTTCGGATCTCCCTCGGCCCACCCCCCCCCCCCTCCGCCCAAACCCCACCCCCAACCCCCTGTAAAAGATCGCAAATTGTAAGAAATAACTTGAGACAAAAAAAAAAAGTCTCTTCAGACTGGTGTTAGAATTGAAGATTGATTCCAGGGTACAATAGCTAAAGCCGACTTGAACAGCGTCAACATAAATAACTGATAACAGGCATGTGAGTGGCCTGTCCATCATCCGACTCCAACCTTGGGAAGGATAAGCACAGGAGAGATGGGCCATCAGAAAATATAAACATGTGAAGGGGAGGATTTCATCCAAGAGTTGAGACAAAGAACTCAACGAGCCATTGTGCACCCTGGTTTGGGAAGAGCCCTTCTAGGTTAAATGGTCCTGTGCATCATTTTACCCCAGGCCCACCTCTAAAAAGAGAATAAAAGAGATATCTAAAGAGCTTTTCAGGGCAGACAGTGCAGAGAAGAGCTGTTCGTGCCACCGATTGGGACTAGTACCAGCTACTTGTCACGGTCGTATATCTATCCTGATTGTGTGTTGCGTTTGACTATATTTGACCTACCGCTCCCTAATAAAATGACTCCAAAGACCCTTTTGGGTAATGACCTCTGACTGCTAAGACACTTTGGGTTATCTGTGTGTGACCTGTGATCCAAATCGTACACCCCCTCTCCTGGCTCTCGCTGGGGTACAGACTCTGCAGTAGCCTCCAGCTGCCCTCGTGTGCCTCAGCCGTGCAGTCATTCTCCCTGTGCGTGGCTGTGTGAGCCCACAACACTGAGCGCTATCTGGCCGTTCGACCATGGGGTGCGGACGGGTTAGAAATTTGAGCCCGTTCCTGCCTCCATCCTCACACGCACATTGCAGGAGGGATTTTTGGGGGGAATGTCAGTCTGATTTCTTCTCCCTCCTTACCCAGGAGTGCTGAGAACAATTGTACTTCGGTGCCAGCACGGTCGGAGGTGCCGTCTTCCGGATGAAACCATAAACGCAGGCCCCATCTGATCTCTCAGGTGGACGTAAAAGAACCCATGGCACTATTTCGAGCAAGAAGAGCCAACAAAGAACGACTAAAAAATTGGTAAAGAGAGGGAAGATAGATTATGAAAGTAAACTAGCACAAAATATAAAAACAGATAGTAAGAGTTTGTACAGGTACATAAAAAGGAAAAGAGAGGCTAAAGTAAATGTTGGCCCCCTAGAGGATGAGACTGGGGAATTAATAATGGAGAACAGGGAAATGGTAGAGGCATATTTTGTATCGGTCTTCACGGTAGAAGACACTAAAAACATCCCAATAGTGGATAATTAAGGGGTTATAAGGGAGGGAGGAACTTAATACAACCACTATCACTAATGAAGTAATACTCAGTAAAATAATGGGACTAAAGGCGGACAAGTCCCCTGGACCTGATGGCTTACATTCTAGAGTCCTAAAAGAAGTGGCTGCAGAGATAGTGGATGCGTTGGTTGTAATCTACCAAAATTCACTGGATTCTGGGGCGGTTCCAGCGGATTGGAAAACCGCAAATGTAACGGCCCTATTTAAAAAAGGAGGCAGACAAAAAGCAGGAAACTATAGGCCAGTTAGGCTAACATCTGTCATTGGGAAAATGCTGTAGTCCATTATTAAGGAAGCAGTAGCGAGACATTTGGAAAAGCATAATTCAATCAAGCAGAGTCAGCATGGTTTTACGAAAGGGAAATCATGTTTGACAAAATTTGCTGGAGTTCTTTGAGGATGTAACAAACAGGGTGGATAAAGGGGAACCAGTAGATGTGGTGTATTTGGATTTCCATAAGGCATTCGATAAGGTGCCACATAAAAGGTTACTGCACAAGATAAAAATTCACGGGGTTGGGGGTAATATATTAGCATGGATAGAGGATTGGCTAACTAACAGAAAACAGAGAGTCAGGATAAATGGTTCATTTTCCGGTTGGCAAACAGTAACTAGTGGGGTGCCGCAGGGATCGGTGCTGGGTCCTAAACTATTTACAATCTCTATTACTGACTTGGATGAAGGGACTGAGTGTAATGTAGCCAAGTTTGCTGATGATACAAAGATGGGTGGGAAAACAAGTTGTGAGGAGGACACAAAAAACTTGCAAAGGGATATAGACAGGCTAAGTGAGTGGGCAAAAATTTGGAAGATGGAGTATAATGTGGGAAAATGTGAGGTTATCCACTTTGGCAGAAAAAATAGAAAAGCAAATTATAATTTAAATGGAAAAAAATTGCAAAATGCTGCAGCACAGAGAGACCTGGGGGTCCTTGTGCATGAAACACAAACAGTTAGTATGCAGGTACAGCAGGTGATCAGGAAGGCAAATGGAATGTTGGCCTTTATTGCAAGGGGGATGGAGTATAAAAGCAGAGAAGTCCTGCTACAACTGTACAGGGTATTGGTGAGGCCACACCTGGAGTACTGCGTACAGTTTTGGTCTCCGTATTTAAGGAAGGATATACTTGCAATGGAGGCAGTTCAGAGAAGGTTCACGAGGTTGATTCTGGAGATGAGGGGGTTGACTTATGAAGGTTGGGCCTCTACTCATTGGAGTTCAGAAGAATGAGAGGTGATCTTATTGAAACATATAAGATAATGAGGGGGCTCGACAAAGTGGATGCAGAGAGGATATTTCCAATCATAGAGGAAACTAAAACTAGGGGACATAGTCTCAGAATAAGGGGTCGCACATTTAAAACTGAGATGAGGAGGAATTTCTTCTCTCTGAGGGTTGTAAATCTGTGGAACTCTCTGCCCCAGAGAGCTGTGGAGGCTGGGCCATTGAATATATTTAAGGCGGAGATAGACAGATTTTTGAGCGATAAGGGAGTGAAGGGTTATGGGGAGCGGGCGGGGAAGTGGAGCTGAGTCCATGATCGGATCAGCCATGATCTTATTGAATGGCGGAGCAGGCTCGAGGGGCCGAATGGCCCACTCCTGCTCCTATTTCTTATGTTCTTAGTTCTCCCCAGTGTCCTCAAATTATCCCTCAACCAACATCACTAAAACAGATTATCTGGTCATTATCACCTTGCTGTTTGTGAGAGCTTGCTGTGTGCAGATTGGCTGCCGCACTTTCCACATTAAACCAGTCACCTCACTGAATCGGTTTCAAAGTGCTTTGGGATGTTCTAAGGTGGTGAAAAGCGCCAGAAAATTGCACGTTCGTTCTTTACCACCTTCCTCATGTCCCATCCCAGACCAGGAAACTTGGGCCCCATTTCCCATCTCATTGGCCTGTATGATCATTTACTGCGCCAGGTCATGTCTTCACCCCTGACCCCTCTCCGACCCCATCGAGGGATCTCCTACCACTTGTGTCCAGTGTCCTTCCACTGCGGGCCTGCACCTCCAACTAAGAGGACACCTATTGATTACTTTATTGTTCCTCAGCTGGCGGAGAGTGTGTTGGGACAAGGGGAGAGTATTGGGGCTGGGGGAGAATGCATTGGGACAGCGGGGGAGAGTGCGTTGGGGCAAGGGATATGTGTTGGGACAAGGGGAGAGTATTGGGGCTGGGGGAGCATGCATTGGGACAACGGGGGAGAGTGCGTTGGGGCAAGGGATGTGTGTTGGGACAAGGGGAGAGTATCGGGAAGGGGGAGAATGTGTTGGGACAGGGGGGGAGAGTGAATTGGGGCAAGGGATGTGTGTTGGGACAAGGGGAGAGTATCGGGAAGGGGGAGAATGTGTTGGGACAGGGGGGAGAGTGAATTGGGGCAAGGGATGTGTGTTGGGACAAGGGGAGAGTATCGGGGAAGGGGAGAATGCATTGGGATGGGGGGGGAGAGTGAATTGGGGCAAGGGATGTGTGTTGGGACAAGGGGAGAGTATTGGGGAAGAGGGAGAATGTGTTGGGACGGGGGGGGAGAGTGCGTTGGGGCAAAGGATGTATGTTGGGACAAGGGGAGAGTATTGGGACTGGGGGGAGAATGTGTTGGGACAGGGGGAAGCATGTTCGGGAGGGCAACAGGTCAAAGTTCAACGGAGATGTGAGGATGGATAGATATTCGGGGGTCTTGGTGATCAGGGTCTGTTTATTTGGTCTTTCCCCTCAGGAGATTCAATGGGTGGATACAGTCCGTGATAGGATAGAGTGTACATGTCGATTACACAAAGAATGTGACTGATGGCTGTTTTAAAAAAATTAGTTCCTGGGATGTGGGCATCGCTGGCAAGGCCGGCATTTATTGCCCATCCCTAATTGACCCTTGAGAAGCTGGTGGTGAGCCGCCTTCTTGAACCGCTGCAGTCCGTGTGGTGAAGGTGCTCCCACAGTGCTGTTAGGGAGGGAGTTCCAGGATTGTGACCCAGCGACGATGAAGGAACAGCCGATATATTTCCAAGTCGGGACGGTGTGTGTGTCTGGGAGGGGAACGTGGAGGTGGTGGTGTTCCCATGCGCCTGCTGCCCTTGTCCTTCTAGGGGGTAGAGGTCGCGGGTTTGGGAGGTGCTGCCGAAGAAGCCTTGGCGAGTTGCTGCAGTGCATCTTGTCGATGGTGCACACTGCAGCCAGGGGGCGCCGGTGGTGGAGGGAGTGAGTGTTGAAGGTGGTGGGTAGCGGGCCCATCGAGCGGGCTGCTTGGTCCTGGATGGTGTCGAGCTTCTCGAGTGTTGTTGGAACTGCACTCATCCAGGCAAGTGGAGAGTGTTCCATCACACTCCTGACTTGGGCCTTGTAGATGGTGGGAAGGCTTTGGGGAGTCAGGAGGTGAGACACTGGCCGCAGAATACCCAGCCTCTGACCCGCTCTTGTGGCCACAGTATTTATGTGGCTGGTCAGTTGCGTGGCCTACTGTGACTTTGATGCAGAAAGCTTGTTCCTAGAGTTTGTGGCTGGTTATGACCATGAAGAGTTAATGGGGGAATGGTTGGTTGAAGCCACAGAGTGACAGAAGGGGAGTGATGGAGACTTTTTGCGGCCACAGATACTGAATGATATATCAGGTTTGAGCATCATTAGGTCACAAACATAGAAACATAGAAAATAGGTGCAGGAGTAGGCCATTCGGCCCTTCGAGCCTGCACCACCATTCAATATGATCATGGCTGATCATGCAACTTCAGTACCCCATTCCTGCTTTCTCTCCATACCCCTTGATCCCTTTAGCTGTAAGGGCCACATCTAACTCCCTTTTGAATATATCTAATGAACTGGCCTCAACAACTTTCTGTGGTAGAGAATTCCACAGGTTCACAATTCTCTGAGTGAAGAAGTTTCTCTTCATCTCGGTCCTAAATGGCTTACCCCTTATCCTTAGACTGTAAACCCTGGTTCTGGACTTCCCCAACATCGGGAACATTCTTCCTGCATTTAATTTGTCCAATCCCGTCAGAATTTTATATGTTTCTGTGAGATCCCCTCTCATTCTTCTAAATTCCAGTGAATATAAGCCTAGCCGATCCAGTCTTTCTTCATATGTCAGTCCTACCATTCCGGGAATCAGTCTGGTGAACCTTCGATGCACTCCCTCAATAGCAAGAATGTCCTTCCTCAGATTAGGAGACCAAAACTGTACACAATACTCAAGGTGTGGCCTCACCAAGGCCCTGTACAACTGCAGCAAGACGTCCCTGCTCCTATACTCAAATCCTCTCGCTATGAAGGCCAACATGCCATTTGCCTTCTTCACCGCCTGCTGTACTTTCAATGACTGATGTACCATGACACCCAGGTCTCGTCGCACCTCCCCTTTTCCTAATCTGTCACCATTCAGTCACAAGATGTGGAATGACCTCTCAGCCCATCAGGAGAGGACTAGAGGCCAGTATAACATACTTGCTTCATGGGTTCTTTGCTTAAGAATTCAAAGCAACACATTGCTATTAAGAACTAGTTGGTTTATTAACAAAGGTTTAACAATCACACTGCACGTTACCAGTTCATCCACCAGGCTCACAACTGCCTACCTCATCGTGGATGACCTAGACCCAACTGGCCGGGGGTTTATTGAGTTTTGCGAACATCGCGTGACTGGCGAAGCCACTCACAGTGCAACAGCTCCACCCGTGAGCATCCTCACCGGTGCGTACATTACAGCCAAAGCACCATCCAATGAGACCAAGTGAGCGCAATTGCCAAACGGGGCAGATAATTTGAACTAAACATTTATTCTCCGCCTGAATCACCGGGGCAGAGAACAAAAAGATTTTGACCTCGTTTGGTGCGCAATTTTCGTCGGGGCAGTGTTTCAGGCGGATGGTGTCATCAGCACGATGATGTCATTCATCGGCTGACGCGTGGCTACGTCCCTCCCTGTCCATAGTTCAAATTTCTACACTTTAATTTCTTCGCGATCTTTCATTCTCTCGCCCCTCCCGGTTTGAAACAGGAATTTTACATGTCTTTCCATCTCCGCACATCCAAATTTAACTTTAGTCTGTGTTATCCATGCAGACTATAGATAGACTCTCTGCGTAGTCACTGTATAGTTGCACAAGATGGAGACTTGTTTACCTGATGTACTATCAATAAGGTTTACACTGTGCATATACTATACTGGCACCACTAGAGGGTGCAACTGGTGGAGACCGGGGTTTCCTGTCCTGGTGGCGGGGGCTGCATAAAAGGGGAGCCACCCTGCCTGTGCCTCACTCTGGAGTTACGAATAAAGGACCAAGGTCACTACAGTTTGAGCACAACACATTGCCTCGTGGAATTGTTGATAAGTACGCTATAGACATAATAGTCTGCGTGAGCAACTGTATTGTATTCTTCAGTGTTTATTTGATGGCAATATGGTACACAACCTTGGGGCGAGAATACCAAGTGTTGACCCTCCATCTCAAAGCTGCACTTCTTAAAAAGCCCGACAATTACACTAAAATGGCGGCCGCGGCGGACGCCCTCCCCTTTAAGAGCGGACTGGGGTTTTATTGAGCCTTGTGAACGTCACATGACTGGCTACGCCGGGAAAAGCTGTCAGGGGGTGACCAAGCGGCGGCAGCTCCGCTTCCGCGGGGCAATTTTCCTTGCGGGGGCGGTAAGGGGTCGGATAGCCGTTTCCGTCGCCCCCCCCATCACATGGATGAACTTCAGCAATTGTACATCGCTGTCTGGAGTAAAAAGAAAACGGGGAAGGTGGCTCAACCGTGGCTAAAAAGGGAAATGAAGGATAGTGTTAAATCCAAGGAAGAGGCCAGAAAAAGCAGCAGACCTGAGGACTGGGAGAAATTTAGAATTCAGCAGAGGAGGACTAAGGGTTTAATTAGGAGGGGTAAAATAGAGTACGAGATGAAGCTTGCCGGGAACATAAAAACTGACTGCAAAAGCTTCTATAGATATGTGAAGAGAAAAAGATTAGTGAAAACAAACGTAGGTCCCCTGCAGTCAGATTCAGGTGAATTTATAATGGGGAACAAAGAAATGGCAGACCAATTGAACAAATACTTTGGTTCTGTCTTCACGAAGGAAGACACAAATAACCTTCCGGATGTACTAGGGGACAGTGGGTCTAGTGAGAAAGAGGAACTGAAGGATATCCTTATTAGGCGGGAAATTGTGTTAGGGAAATTGATGGGATTGAAGGCCAATAAATCCCCGGGGCCTGATAGTCTGCATCCCAGAGTACTTAAGGAAGTGGCCCTAGAAATAGTGGATGCATTGGTGATCATTTTCCAACTGTCTATCGACTCGGGATCAGTTCCTATGGACTGGATGGTAGCTAATGTAACACCACTTTTTAAAAAGGGAGGGAGAGAGAAAGCATGGTAATTAAAGACCAGTTAGCCTGACATCAGTAGTGGGGAAAATGTTGGAATCATTTATTAAAGATGAAATAGCAGCACATTTGGAAAGCAGTGACAGGATCGGTCCAAGTCAGCATGGATTTATGAAGAGATTGGTGTGCAAAATCAAAGCACATGGTATTGGGGGTAATATACTGACGTGGATAGAGAACTGGTTGGCAGACAGGAAACAGAGAGTCAGGATAAACGGTTCCTTTTCAGAATGGCAGGCAGTGACTAGTGGAGTGCCGCAGGGCTCAGTGCTGGGACCCCAGCTCTTTACAATATACATTAACGATTTGGAAGAAGGAATTAAATGTAATATCTCCACGTTTGCAGATGACACTAAACTGGGTGGCAGTGTGAGCTGTGAGGGGGACACTAAGAGGCTGCAGGGTGACTTAGACAGGTTAGGTGATTGGGCAAATGCATGGCAGATGCAGTATAATGTGGATAAATGTGAGGTTATCCACTTTGGGGGCAAAAACGCAAAGACAGAATATTATCTGAATAGTGACAGATTAGGAAAAGGGGAGGTGCAACGAGACCTGGGTGTCATGGTTCATCAGTCACTGAAAGTTGGCTTGCAGGTACAGCAGGCGGTAAAGAAGGCAAATGGTATGTTGGCCTTCATAGCTAGGGGATTTGAGTATAGGAGCAGGGAGGTCTTACTGCA
This sequence comes from Pristiophorus japonicus, assembly GCF_044704955.1. Taxonomy (NCBI): domain Eukaryota; kingdom Metazoa; phylum Chordata; class Chondrichthyes; family Pristiophoridae; genus Pristiophorus; species Pristiophorus japonicus. The sequence goes on along the minus strand of NW_027254836.1, from coordinate 131,012 downwards.
GTTGTACAGGGCCTCGGTGAGGCCTCACCTGGAATATTGTGATCAGTTTTGGTCTCCTAATCTGAGGAAGGACATTCTTGCTATTGAGGGAGTGCAGCGAAGGTTCACAAGACTGATTCCAGAAATGGCTGGACTGACATATGAGGAGAGACTGGATCAACTGGGCTTTTAAACATTGGAGTATAGAAGGATGAGAGAGGATCTCATAGAAACGTATAAGATTCTGACGGGACGGGACAGGTTAGATGCGGGTAGATTGTTCCCGATGTTGGGGAAGTCCAGAACCAGGGGACACAGACTTAGGATAAGGGGTAGGCCATTTAGGACTGAGATGAGGAGAAACTTCTTCACTCAGAGAGTTGTCAACCTGCAGAGAGTTGTTGATGCCAGTTCATTGAATATATTCAAGAGGGAGTTAGATATGGTCCTTACGGCTAAGGGAATCAAGGAGTAAGGAGAGAAAGCAGGAAAGGGGTACTGAGGGAATGATCAGCCATGATCTTATTGAATGGTGGTGCAGGCTCGAAGGGCCTATTTTCTATGTTTCTATGAACTCGGCGGCAAATTCTGATGGGCCGGACCATCCACCTGCCCCCAGTCTGAAAGGACTCTTAGAAGTGGTAATGGACCTTAAGAGGGGAGCAATTTTAGCCCCCAGGAGTTTCATCATCATAGGCGGTCCCTCGAAACAAGGATGACTTGCTTCCACGCCAAAAAGGGATGAGTTCACAGGTGTTTCAATGAAGGACCTAATATTCCAGATCCCGAACAGCATCCTGAAGGGTGGAAGAAGCCTGTGGGTGGATTTTTTTAACATGGGGTGACCGTTGCACACCAGTCAACACACGGGGCTTGACAGAGCGAGGTCTTGGTCCAGTGGCAAGGGTTACCCAGTGTCATGTATTCAACTATCAGTATAACCCATGTATAAGCTGACCTAAGTTGTACACCTTGAAAACACTGACCACAAGGGGGCGAACTTGTGGGAGACACTCCTAACCTGGATTTCCCGGTATAAAAGGGGAAGCTCCACCCACAGTCTGCCTCAGGAGTTCTTCGTAATAAAGGTAACTGGCCACAGAGTGACCTTCTCTCAAGTATGGGCCTCGTGTGCATTTATACTGTATAGTAAGGACGTATCATTGGCGATGAGAAACTGGGATTTAAACCACACGAGCATGGCCACTAGCAGCACAGACGAGAGGTACTGTGTTGGTGATGATTGGGACGACTTTATTGAGAACTACAGCAAAGTTTTGTCACTAAGGAATGGTTGGGACAGGATTCGGCCGACAAACGCAGGGCTCATCTCCTGACGGTTTGTGGATCCAGAATGTACTCCCTGATGAAGGACCTTCTAGTGCCAGAGAAGCCGGTGGACAAGACGTTCGAAGAGCTCAGTAAGTTGATCGGGGAACACCTTAAACCGGCGAGCAGCATGCACATGGCGAGACACCGGTTTTACACGCACCGGCAGCGAAAAGGGCAAAGCGTTCCAGACTTTGTGGCAGATCTCCGGCGACTGGCGAGGCTATGTAAGTTCCCAGATGCAGAGCGGAGATGCTGCGAGACTTTTTTATTGAGGGCATCGGGCACGCTGGGGTTTTCAGGAAACTGATTGAGACCAAAGACTTGACCTTGGAAGCGACGGCTCTGATAGTCCAGACATTTATCTCAGGGGAAGAAGAGACCAGAATGATTTATGACAAAAGTCTTGGCTCAAATGCGGCAAACGACCAGGGAGTCAACATTGTTAACGCGGCACTCAGTTCTCTAGGCAGACAAGGGCAATCGGACATGCCCCAGCATGTAGTCGAGCCCAAAGGGGGAATTCAACAGAGACAATGGCTAGCTGAACAGCGATTCATGCCATCGCAATGGACAATGTGGCCAGTAATGGGACCCATCAACACCTGTTAATGGTGCGCTTAAGAACAGTTACAGAGACAGTCAGAGATGATCAACTGGTAATGGACCTTTTGTTTCCAACAATGGGGCCTCCAGCTCATGCTGGAGGTGTGGAGACAAACACACAGCCAGAGCTTGCAGGTATCAGCAATATACCTGCAGAAACTGCAACGTCAGCGGTCACTTGGCGCGTATGTGCAGGAAGCCTACAGCCAGGTTGATGTACGAGTAGGACGGGCCCGATGTAAGCCATACGAGGCCAAATGAATACTGGGGAAAATCGCTGGAAGCTGAAGTTCAGCGAGTTCATGTGGAGCACATATACAGTTCATATACCAGGATGCCACCGATAATGATGAAAGTGCTCCTCAATGGCATCCCAGTATTAATGGAGCTAGACACGTGGGCCAGCCAGTCCCTGATGAGTATCAAACAGTTCAAAATGTTGTGGGTGTCCAAGGCCAGGAGGCCACAATTATTGCCGATTGACGCACAGCTACGGACATATACAAAGGAGATCATTCCGGTGCTAGGCAGCGCCACGGTAGTCGTGACCCACAAAGATTCAGAGAACAGGTTGCCACTCTGGGTTGTCCCGGGGGACGGTCCCGCACTACTGGGGAGGAGTTAGCTTGCTGTCATGAACTGGAAATGGGACGATGTCAATGCAATTTCTTCTGTGAAGTGAATATCATGCTCACAGGTCCTGGACAAATTTGACTCATTATTTCAACCCGCCATCGGCACTTTCATGGGGGCCAAGGTAGTGATTCACATAAACCCGGACGCCAGACCAGTACACCACAAGGTCAGAGCGGTGCCTTACGTGATGTGGGAAAGATAGAAGGCGAATTGGACCACCTGCTGAGGGAAGGCATCATCTCGCCAGTCGAATTCAGTGACTGGGCGAGCCCGATCGTGCCGGTGCTCAAGGCGGATGGGTTGGTCAGGATATGTGGCGATTACAAGGCCACCATCAATCGGGTGTCACTCCAAGACCAGTACCCGCTACCGAGAGCGGAGGACCTCTTTGCGACGCTATCCGGTGGCAAACTTTTTTCAAAATTGGACCTGACCTCAGCTTACATGACCCAGGAGCTGGCGAGTGAGTCGAAGAAGCTGACCACCATCACGACACACAAGGGGTTGTTTGAGTATAACAGATGTCCGTTCGGGATTCGCTCGGCCGCCGCGATCTTTCAGCGAAATATGGAAAGCCTCCACAAATCAATTCCAAGGACGGTGGTTTTTCAGGACAACATCCTCATCACGGGTCGCGATACTGAAGAACACCTCCACAACCTGGAGGAGGTGCTACGCAGACTGGACCGGGTAGGGCTGCGACTGAAAAAGGTGAAGTGCATCTTCTTGGCTCCAGAGGTAGAATTCCTGGGGAGGAGGGTAGCAGCAGACGGGATCAGCCCTACTACTCTGGAAGCGATCCAGAGAGAACCCAGACCCCGTAACACGACGGAGCTGCGTTCGTTCCTGGGGCTCCTGAACTATTTTGGCAACTTTCTTCCCAAATTGAGCACGCTGCTAGAGCCGCTACACGTACTCCGACGCAAAGGTCGCGAATGGGTCTGGGGGGACAGCCAGGAAAGGGCTTTTGATAGAGCAGGCAATTTGTTATGTTCCAACAATCTGTTAACGCTATATGACCCATGTAAGAAATTAGTTTTAATGTGCGATGTGTCGTCCTATGGGGTCGGGTGTGTGTTGCAGCATGTTAATGCCAATGGTCAGTTACAGCCGGTAGCTTATGCCTCCAGAAGTCTGTCCCAGGCAGAAAGGGGCTACAGGATGGTAGAAAAGGAGGCGCTCGCATGTGTATATGCACCAGTACCTGTTTGGCAGGAAATTTGAGCTGGAGACAGATCACAAACCCCTAATGTCCCTTTTGGCCGACAACAAGGCCATAAATGCGAATGCATCGGCCCGCATACAGAGGTGGGCACTCACATTAGCTGCCTATGACTACACAATTCGGCACAGACCGGGCACTGAAAACTGCGCCGATCCACTCAGCAGGCTCCCACTAGCCACCACTGAGAGGGCAACTGAGCATGATGCTGAGATGGTCATGGCTGTTGAAGCTTTCGAAAGCGAAGGCTCACCTGTGACAGCCCGCCAGATTAAAGTCTGGACAAATAAAGACCCGCTACTGTCTTTAGTTAAGAAATGTGTCCTGAATGGGGACTGGGCAGCCACGTACAGGGCATGCCCTGAGGAATTTAAACCGTTTCATAGGCGCAAGGATGAACTCTCAATTCAGGCCGATTGCCTACTGAGGGGAAACCGAGTAGTCATGCCCCAGATGGGCAGAGAGGTGTTTATCAGAGAACTTCACAATGAACACCCGGGCATTGCCCCCTGATGAAGGCAATTGCCAGGTCACACGTTTGGTGACCAGGGATAGATGCAGACCTGGAACTTTGTGTTCGCAGGTGCAACACATGTGCTCAGCTGGGCAATGCGCCCAGGGAAGCCCCCCTTAGCTCCTGGTCCTGGCCGCTAAGCCATGGTCACGCATCCATGTGGACTACGCAGGTCCTTTCATGGGAAAAATATTTTTGGTTGTAGTAGATGCCTACTCCAAATGTGCCATTTTAAATTCAAGCACATCCTCTCCACAGTAGAAAGTCTACGGGCAATGTTCGCCGCCCATGGTCTACCAGATGTCTTGGTCAGCGACAATGGCCCGTGCTTCACAAGCACTGAATTCCAGGACTTCACGGCAGGCAATGGGATCAACCATGTCAGAACGGCACCGTTCAAGCCGGCCTCAAACGGCCAGGCAGAACGAGCAGTGCAGATAATCAAACAGGGGATGCTCAGAATCCAAGGGGGTTCCCTACAAAGCCGCTTATCACGCCTCCTGTTGGCCTATAGATCCCGACCACATTCGCTCACAGGGGTTCCACCCGCAGAGCTACTAATGAAAAGGACGCTCAAAACCAGGTTATCCCTTATACACCCTACTATGAAAGAAATTGTTGAGAGCAGGCGTCAGTCACAATGTGATTACCATGACAGGAATGCGAGGGCGCGATGTATTGATGTCAATGACCCTGTTTTTTCCTTAATTACACTGCAGGGCCCAAATGGCTCGCAGGCACTGTGATTGCCAAAGAGGGGAATAGGGTTTTGGTAGTTAAACTTACCAATGGACAAATCTGTTGCAAACACGTGGATCAAACTAAAAGGAGGTTCAGCAACCCCATCGAAGAAGCAGAGGAAGAACACGATGTAGAGTTTACTCCACCACAGGTGACCGAACACCGGAACCAAAGGGAGGAGAGCCCAGTCACTGTGGGCAGTCCGGACAGGCCTGAGGCACCACAAACAGCAGACACTCAGGCCAGCGCCCAACAACCGGAGCCCCAACTCAGGCGCTCTGCAAGGGAGCGTAAACCACCAGAGAGACTCAACCTGTGATCCCAATAAGACTTTGGGGGGGGAAGGTGATGTCATGTATTCAACCAGCATTGTAACCCATGTATAAGCTGACCTAAGTTGTACACCGTGAGAACACTGACCACAAGGGGGTGAACTTGTGGGAGACACTCCTAACCTGGACTTTCCGGTATAAAAGGGGAAGCTCCACCCACCTTCATCACTCGAGGCCTTGGTAATAAAGGTAACTGGTCGCAGAGTGACCTTCTCTCAAGCATGGGCCTCGTGTGCATTGATACTGTATAGTAAGGACGTATCACCCAGGACGACTGGAGACCAGCTCTGCTGCACGGACCTAGTGCACGCACATATCGCACAGTGTGGGCTGGGCCCGTGCTGCCCCTGGGTCCCTCGGCTCTTCTGGGCCCCGAACTCGCGCCTCTCCTGGGCCCCGGTCACATCCCTCTACGGTCTCTCGCCGCCCCTCCGCCCCGACCTGCAGGGCCATGATGGCCGAGCTCTGGAAGCGCAGGTCGGGTCTTGAAACCCTGAGCGATCTCCCGCACCGGACGCTGGAAGGGCAGCTTGCGGGCCAGCAGCTCGGTGGATTTCTGCTGGTGGCGGATCTCCCGTAGCGGTGAGGCTTCTTCACTTCCTCCCGGCCTGCTTTGGCCGCCAGCTGTTGGCGAGGAGCTTTCCCTCCGGTGGATTTGCCCGCTGCCTGCTTGGTCCTGGCCACTCTCTGAATGGATCTCAGCACAACCCTGGGGCACACGGACTGTTAATCCCCAGGAGTTTAGACCTCCACTGTCTTACCAATAAGTCCACTCTACATCTTCATCCCGGCCTGTGAGGAACTTCAGGCCTGAGGCTACCCCTCGCCCTGTGCTCCTTTTTTTTTTCTTTTTTTTTTCCGTTGCCAATCTTTCCAATTCTTTGTCAGATCACAAACGTCAGAGGTCACCCTGCACACATCAAGGATCACCCTGCGCCAATGCTCTTAGCCAAAAGGCCTAGAGCCCAAGCACCATTCCTGGAAGTACTGCAATACCAGGTTCGTGCCATGGAGGTGGATGGGTCAGGCCCCCCACACACCTCCGTGGAGGTGGATGGGTCAAGCCACCCCACCCACCTCCTATTTCCAAAAAACATAGGAGAACCACCTTCCTGGTCCAGGGAGAACCGCGTTGGGGTCATGGTTACTCCCCTGTCAGGTCAGTTACGCATGATCTTAGCCAAAAGGCCAAGAAGTGATCTCCCTTGCCACGGTTTGCCTAGTCGAAAGGTTGTAGACTCCCCCTGGCGATGTACCTCCACGAGCAGACAGTAACTGCGCGCTGTGCGCGTCACACCACCCACTCTATGCTTTGGCAAGGCAGAGTTGAAGTGATGGAGCAGGTATCTGCCAATGACAGCGTTGGGTGAAGATACACTTGGCACGTAGCAGATGGTCTGTGAAACCTCGTACCCTCTCAACTAACTCATTAACTTTCACTGCCCTTGCCTCAATGAGACGCAGCTTTATCCCACAGACATTTGTCACCCGAGCTGTGGATTTAATCTGCAAAATACTCCACAATTACACAACGACTCGCCAAGGCTTCTTCGGCAGCACCTCCCAATCGCGCCACCTCTACCCGCCTAGAAGGACAAGGGCAGCAGGCGCATGGGAACACCACCACCTCCACGTTCCCCTCCCAGTCACACACCGGCAACTTGCATTTATATAGCGTCTCTAACGTAGTGAAATGTACCATGGTGCCTCACTTTTTCCCCCTTGGTCCCATTGGATAGCGATAAAAAAATTTGACACCGAGCAGCTTAAGTAGAAACTAGCGCAGGTGGCCAAAAGCTGGGTCTGAGCGGTAGGTTTTTAAGGAGCGTCTTGAAGGAGGAAAGAGAGGTAGAGAGGTTTAGGGAGGGAGTACCAGAGCTTGGGGCCCAGGCAACAGAAGGCACGGCCACCGATACTGGAGCGATTATAATCAGGGATGGTCAGGAGGGCAGAATTAGAGGAGCCCAGACATCTCGGGGGGTTATGGGACTGGAGGAGATTACAGAGACAGGGAGGGGTGAGGGCCATGGAGGGATTTAAAAATAAAGATGAGAAATTTGAAACTGGGACATTGCTTAACCGGGAGCCAATGTAGGTCGGCGAGCACAGGGGGTGATGGGTGAGCGGGACTTGGTGCAAGTTAGGACACGGGGCCCCGAGCACAGGGGGTGATGGGTGAGCGGGACTCGGTGCGAGTTAGGACACGGGGCAGCGAGCACAGGGGGTGATGGGTGAGCGGGACTCGGTGCGAGTTAGGACACGGGGCAGCGAGCACAGGGGGTGATGGGTGAGTGGGACTCGGTGCGAGTTAGAACACGGGGCAGCGAGCACAAGGGGTGATGGGTGAGCGGGACTCGGTGCGAGTTGGAACACGGGGCAGCGAGCACAAGGGGTGATGGGTGAGCGGGACTCGGTGCAAGTTAGGACACGAGGCAGCGAGCACAGGGGGTGATGGGTGAGCGGGACTTGGTGCAAGTTAGGACACGGGGCAGTGAGCACAGGGGGTGATGGGTGAGTGGGACTTGGTGCGAGTTAGGACACGGGGCAGCGAGCACAGGGGGTGATGGGTGAGCGGGGCTTGGTGCGAGTTAGGACACGGGGCAGCGAGCACAGGGGGTGATGGGTGAGTGGGACTTGGTGCGAGTTAGGACACGGGGCAGCCGAGTTTTGGATCACCTCCAGTTTACGTAGGGTAGAATGTGGGAGGCCAGCCAGGAGTGCATTGGAATAGTCAAGTCTGGAGGTAACAAATGAGGGCTTCAGCAGCGGATGAGCTGAGGCAGGGGTGGAGACGGACGATGTTACGGAGGGGGAAATAGGCAGGTTTAGTTATGCTGCGGATATGTGGTCGGAAGCTCATTTCAGGGTCAAATATGACCCCGAGGTTGCGAACAGTCTGGTTCAGCCTCAGACAGGAGCTGGGGAGAGGGATGGAGTCAGTGGCTGGGGAACGGAGTTTGTGGTGGGGACTGAAAACAATGGCTTCGGTCTTTGCAATATTCAGTTGGAGAACATTTCTGTTCATCCAGTACTGGATGTGGGACAAAGCAGTCTGACAATTTAGAGCCCGTGGAGGGGTCGGGAGCAGTGGGGGTGAGGTAGAGCTGGGTATCGTCAGCGTACAAGTGGAAACTGACGCCGTGTTTCCGGATGATGCCACCAAGGAGCAGCATGTAGATGGGAGATAGGAGGGGGCCGAGGATAGATCCTGGGGGGACACCAGAGGTAACGATGCGGGGGCGGGAAGAGAAGCCATTGCAGGAGGTTCTCGGGCTACGAGTCGATGGATAAGAATGGAACCAGGCGAGTGCAGTCCCACCCAGCTGGACGATGGAGGAGAGGCGTTGGAGGAGGATGGAGTGGTCAACGGGGTCAAAGGCTGCAGACAGGTCCAGGAGGACGAGGAGGGATAGTTTACCTTTGTCACAGTCACAGAGGATGTCATTTGTGACTTTGATGAGAGCCGTTTCGGTACTGTGGCAGGGGCGGAAATCTGATTGGAGGGTTTCAAACATGGAATTGCGGGCAATATATCGGCCGTTCCTTCATCGTCGCTGGGTCACAATCCTGGAACTCCCTCCCTAACAGCACTGTGGGAGCACCTTCACCACACGGGACTGCAGCGGTTCAAGAAGGCGGCTCACCACCACCTTCTCAAGGGGCAATTAGGGACGGGCAATAGGGATGTAGTTGCAAGTTCACCTCCATGTCATAAATCATCCCAACGTGGATGTATATCAACTACCTGCTCTGTGTCCAGTCTCCAGAGATCAACACACCTGGGGCGAACTTGCCCTGTTTTGTATAACCCCCATTAGCGACTCCGGAGGGGGGAAACTGCCCCGGAGATTTGAGGGTCGTTGTGTCGTTAGCGCCGTGCCCCATAATTTGCGCCCCCGGGCTGGCGCACGTAGAACGATGGACGCCATTGTCGTGCGCGCCGACCCCTCACCCTCCCCGTGCCGATACCTTTCCCCGAGGATGGTGCCGGCCGACGTCGCGGCCAACTTCGCCACTGGTGCGTCCGTTAAAGAGGAGGCCGTTTGCGCCATTTTCTGTCGGCCCAACAATGGCGGCCCTCTTGCCTCGACCGGGCGCTCTGTTATGGGTGCCGGCCTGTCGACCCGGTTGACGGTGGTTCAGTGGGACTGCAGAGCGCACAGAGGCCCTCCCCTTTAATTGAAGGCAAGGGGCTTTGTAACGTGTCAGCCACGTTTCCTACATTACAACAGTGACCACACTTCATTGGCTGTAAAAGGTTTTGGGACATCCTGAGGTCATAAAAGGCACGATATAAGTGCAAGCCGATCTTTCTTTCTCCAGAGATCAATAATCTGTGTATAGTGTCAGGGTCAGAGAGTGGGGAATAACAGAGAGAGAGAGAGAGAGAGAGTGTCGGGGTCAGAGAGTGGGGAATAACAGAGAGAGAGAGAGAGAGAGTATCAGGGTCAGAGAGTGGGGAATAACAGAGAGAGAGAGAGAGCGTCGGGGTCAGAGAGTGGGGAATAACAGAGAGAGAGAGAGAGAGAGAGCGTCGGGGTCAGAGAGTGGGGAATAACAGAGAGAGAGAGAGAGGGAGAGCGTCGGGGTCAGAGAGTGGGGAATAACAGAGAGAGAGAGAGAGAGAGAGAGAGAGAGAGCGTCGGGGTCAGAGAGTGGGGAATAACAGAGAGAGAGAGAGAGGGAGAGCGTCGGGGTCAGAGAGTGGGGAATAACAGAGAGAGAGAGAGAGAGAGAGAGAGAGCGTCGGGGTCAGAGAGTGGAGAATAACAGAGAGAGAGAGAGGGAGAGCGTTGGGTTCAGAGAGTGGGGAATAACAGAGAGAGAGAGAACAGAGAGAGAGAGAGAGAGAGTCGGGGTCAGAGAGTGGGGAATAACAGAGAGAGAGAGAGAGAGAGAGAGAGAGCGTCGGGGTCAGAGAGTGGGGAATAACAGAGAGAGAGAGAGAGAGAGCGTCGGGGTCAGAGAGTGGGGAATAACAGAGAGAGAGAGAGAGAGAGAGCGTCGGGGTCAGAGATTGGAGAATAACAGAGAGAGAGAGAGAGAGAGAGTGTCAGGGTCAGAGAGTGGGGAATAACAGAGAGAGAGAGAGAGAGAGAGAGAGAGCGTCGGGGTCAGAGAGTGGGGAATAACAGAGAGAGAGAGAGAGAGAGAGAGAGAGAGCGTCGGGGTCAGAGAGTGGGGAATAACAGAGAGAGAGAGAGAGGGAGAGCGTCGGGGTCAGAGAGTGGGGAATAACAGAGAGAGAGAGAGAGAGAGAGAGAGAGCGTCGGGGTCAGAGAGTGGAGAATAACAGAGAGAGAGAGAACAGAGAGAGAGAGAGAGAGAGTCGGGGTCAGAGAGTGGGGAATAACAGAGAGAGAGAGAGAGAGAGAGAGAGAGAGCGTCGGGGTCAGAGAGTGGAGAATAACAGAGAGAGAGAGAGAGAGAGAGCGTCGGGGTCAGAGAGTGGGGAATAACAGAGAGAGAGAGAGAGAGAGAGCGTCGGGGTCAGAGAGTGGAGAATAACAGAGAGAGAGAGAGGGAGAGCGTCGGGTTCAGAGAGTGGGGAATAACAGAGAGAGAGAGAACAGAGAGAGAGAGAGAGAGAGTCGGGGTCAGAGAGTGGGGAATAACAGAGAAAGAGAGAGAGAGAGAGAGCGTCGGGGTCAGAGAGTGGGGAATAAGAGAGAGAGAGAGAGAGAGTGTCGGGTTCAGAGAGTGGGGAATAAGAGAGAGAGAGAGAGAGTGTCAGGGTCAGAGAGTGGGGAATAACAGAGAGAGAGAGAGAGAGAGAGAGAGAGAGAGAGCGTCGGGGTCAGAGAGTGGGGAATAACAGAGAGAGAGAGAGAGAGAGAGTGTCAGGGTCAGAGAGTGGGGAATAACAGAGAGAGAGAGAGAGAGAGAGAGAGTGTCGGGGTCAGAGAGTGGGGAATAACAGAGAGAGAGAGAGAGAGAGAGAGAGAGCGTCGGGGTCAGAGAGTGGGGAATAACAGAGAGAGAGAGAGAGAGAGAGCGTCGGGGTCAGAGATTGGAGAATAACAGAGAGAGAGAGAGAGAGAGAGTGTCAGGGTCAGAGAGTGGGGAATAACAGAGAGAGAGAGAGAGAGAGAGAGAGAGAGAGAGCGTCGGGGTCAGAGAGTGGGGAATAACAGAGAGAGAGAGAGAGAGAGAGTGTCAGGGTCAGAGAGTGGGGAATAACAGAGAGAGAGAGAGAGAGAGAGAGAGTGTCGGGGTCAGAGAATGGGGAATAACAGAGAGAGAGAGAGAGAGAGAGAGAGAGTGTCGGGGTCAGAGAGTGGGGAATAACAGAGAGAGAGAGAGAGAGAGAGCGTCGGGGTCAGAGAGTGGGGAATAACAGAGAGAGAGAGAGAGAGAGAGAGAGTGTCGGGGTCAGAGAGTGGGGAATAACAGACAGAGAGAGAGAGAGAGAGAGAGAGAGAGAGCGTCGGGGTCAGAGAGTGGAGAATAACAGAGAGAGAGAGAACAGAGAGAGAGAGAGAGAGAGTCGGGGTCAGAGAGTGGGGAATAACAGAGAGAGAGAGAGAGAGAGAGAGAGCGTCGGGGTCAGAGAGTGGAGAATAACAGAGAGAGAGAGAGAGAGAGAGCGTCGGGGTCAGAGAGTGGGGAATAACAGAGAGAGAGAGAGAGAGAGAGAGAGAGAGCGTCGGGGTCAGAGAGTGGAGAATAACAGAGAGAGAGAGAGAGAGAGAGCGTCGGGGTCAGAGAGTGGGGAATAACAGAGAGAGAGAGAGAGAGAGAGCGTCGGGGTCAGAGAGTGGAGAATAACAGAGAGAGAGAGAGGGAGAGCGTCGGGTTCAGAGAGTGGGGAATAACAGAGAGAGAGAGAACAGAGAGAGAGAGAGAGAGAGTCGGGGTCAGAGAGTGGGGAATAACAGAGAAAGAGAGAGAGAGAGAGAGCGTCGGGGTCAGAGAGTGGGGAATAAGAGAGAGAGAGAGAGAGAGTGTCGGGTTCAGAGAGTGGGGAATAAGAGAGAGAGAGAGAGAGAGTGTCGGGTTCAGAGAGTGGGGAATAACAGAGAGAGAGAGAGAGAGAGCGTCGGGGTCAGAGAGTGGGGAATAACAGAGAGAGAGAGAGAGAGTGTCGGGTTCAGAGAGTGGGGAATAAGAGAGAGAGAGAGAGAGAGTGTCGGGTTCAGAGAGTGGGGAATAACAGAGAGAGAGAGAGAGAGAGCGTCGGGGTCAGAGAGTGGGGAATAACAGAGAGCAAGAGAGAGAGAGAGCGTCGGGGTCAGAGAGTGGGGAATAACAGAGAGAGAGAGAGAGAGAGAGCGTCGGGGTCAGAGAGTGGGGAATAACAGAGAGCAAGAGAGAGAGAGAGTGTCAGGTTCAGAGAGTGGGGAATAAGAGAGAGAGAGAGAGAGAGTGTCGGGTTCAGAGAGTGGGGAATAAGAGAGAGAGAGAGAGAGAGTGTCGGGTTCAGAGAGTGGGGAATAAGAAAGAGAGAGAGAGAGAGTGTCGGGTTCAGAGAGTGGGGAATAAGAGAGAGAGAGTGTCAGGGTCAGAGTGTGGGGAATACCAGAGAGAGAGAGTGTTGGGTTCAGAGTGTGGGGAATAACAGAGAGAGAGAGTGTCGGGTTCAGAGTGTGGGGAATAAGAGCGAGAGAGAGAGAGAGAGTGTCGGGTTCAGAGTGTGGGGAATAAGAGAGAGAGAGAGTGTCAGGTTCAGAGAGTGGGGAATAACAGAGAGAGAGAGAGGGAGTGTCAGGGTCAGAGAGTGGGGAATAAGAGAGAGAGAGAGTGTCGGGTTCAGAGAGTGGGGAATAACAGAGAGAGAGAGAGAGTGTCGGGTTCAGAGTGTGGGGAATAACAGAGAGAGAGAGTGTCGGGTTCAGAGTGTGGGGAATAACAGGGAGAGAGAGAGAGTGTCGGGTTCAGAGTGTGGGGAATAACAGAGAGAGAGAGAGAGTGTCGGGTTCAGAGTGTGGGGAATAACAGAGAGAGAGAGAGAGTGTCAGGGTCAGAGAGTGGGGAATAACAGAGAGAGAGAGTGTCGGGTTCAGAGTGTGGGGAATAACAGAGAGAGAGAGAGAGTGTCGGGTTCAGAATGTGGGGAATAACAGAGAGAGAGAGAGAGAGAGAGTGTCGGGTTCAGAGTGTGGGGAATACCAGAGAGAGAGAGAGAGAGAGAGTGTCGGGTTCAGAGTGTGGGGAATACCAGAGAGAGAGAGAGAGAGAGAGTGTCGGGTTCAGAGAGTGGGGAATACCAGAGAGAGAGAGAGAGAGAGAGAGTGTCGGGTTCAGAGAATGGGGAATACCAGAGAGAGAGAGAGAGAGAGAGTGTCGGGTTCAGAGTGTGGGGAATACCAGAGAGAGAGAGAGAGAGAGAGTGTCGGGTTCAGAGTGTGGGGAATACCAGAGAGAGAGAGAGAGAGAGAGTGTCGGGTTCAGAGTGTGGGGAATACCAGAGAGAGAGAGAGAGAGAGAGTGTCGGGTTCAGAGAGTGGGGAATACCAGAGAGAGAGAGAGAGAGTGTCGGGTTCAGAGTGTGGGGAATACCAGAGAGAGAGAGAGAGAGAGAGTGTCGGGTTCAGAGAGTGGGGAATACCAGAGAGAGAGAGAGAGAGTGTCGGGTTCAGAGTGTGGGGAATAACACAGAGAGAGAGAGAATGTCAGGGTCAGAGTGTGGGGAATACCAGAAAGAGAGTGTCGGGTTCAGAGTGTGGGGAATACCAGAGAGAGAGAGAGAGTGTCGGGTTCAGAGAGTGGGGAATAACAGAGAAAGAGAGAGAGTGTCGGGTTCAGAGACTGGGGAATAACAGAGAGAGAGAGAGAGAGAGTGTCGGGTTCAGAGTGTGGGGAATAACAGAGAGAGAGAGAGAGAGTGTCGGGTTCAGAGTGTGGGGAATACCAGAGAGAGAGAGTGTTGGGTTCAGAGTGTGGGGAATACCAGAGAGAGAGAGAGAGTGTCAGGGTCAGAGTGTGGGGAATAACAGAGAGAGAGAGAGAGAGTGTCGGGTTCAGAGAGTGGGGAATAACAGAGAAAGAGAGAGAGTGTCGGGTTCAGAGACTGGGGAATAACAGAGAGAGAGAGAGAGAGTGTCGGGTTCAGAGACTGGGGAATAACAGAGAGAGAGAGAAAGTGTCGGGTTCAGAGTGTGGGGAATAACAGAGAGAGAGAGAGAGAGTCGGGTTCAGAGTGTGGGGAATACCAGAGAGAGAGTGTCGGGTTCAGAGTGTGGGGAATAACAGAGAGAGAGAGTGTCGGGTTCAGAGTGTGGGGAATACCAGAGAGAGAGAGAGAGAGAGTGTTGGGTTCAGAGTGTGGGGAATAACAGAGAGAGAGAGAGAGTGTTGGGTTCAGAGTGTGGGGAATAACAGAGAGAGAGAGAGAGTGTCGGGTTCAGAGTGTGGGGAATAACAGAGGAGAGAGAGAGAGAGAGAGTGTTGGGTTCAGAGTGTGGGGAATACCAGAGAGAGAGAGTGTCGGGTTCAGAGTGTGGGGAATAACAGAGAGAGAGAGTGTCAGGGTTAGAGAGTTTGAAAATAACAGAGAGAGAGAGTGTCGGGTTCAGAGTGTGGGGAATAACAGAGAGAGAGAGTTTCAGGTTCAGAGAGTGGGGAATACCAGAGAGAGCGAGTGTCAGGATTAGAGAGTTTGAAAATAACAGAGAGTCGATAACCTTTATTCGACAGTATTGGAGTCGCTTGAACTCTTTGCCCTTGGGGTGATAGAGGTTTACCTAGAATATATTCAAAATCTCACACCTGCGTGCACTTCCTATCAACTTTTTACAGTGTAACTTCCTGTGTCAACTTATAGGGCTAACTTTCTATGTAAACTTGTCACGCTGTAATGACACCCTCCCGCCAGTAAGGGTGCTGTGGACACACGGGTTTATAATGGCAGGATGTTCTTGCTTCCTTCATACGGTAGTGCTGTAATGTGTTAAAGTCCACAGCGGGTGGGTGGGACATTGGACAGCACTGCGCCTGATTTCCGTCCGTAAAACAGATGCAAAGATGTCCAAAATAGGGGGCCAAAGTCCTGCACCTGAATAGCATCAGAAACGCGTCTGCCGCCCATATGGGTTCAGGCGCTGTAGAGGCATCTCTGGCAGGTGCCTAAAACAGGCAACCTTGGGCGCGCTAATAAGGGGCTTAGTGCCTGATTTAGGACCCAGACCTGAAATTGGTTTAGGCTGAACGAAACAGGCATTGGGCCTACTGGGCCCTGGATCGCCAGGGCGACATGCAGCCTCAGCAGGGAGAGCTCCTCCGGGCTCCACGTTAAAACCATGGGCCACCGCCGGCCCACAGCTCCCCTCCTCACCCCCGCCCTCCCAATTCCTCCTCCCACCCCCTCCTGCTCTTCGGGAGGCTGGGACCTTGCACAACTCTGCCCCACCCCAGCCCCCGATCACCAGTAATGAGTAAAAGCCAGTCCATCAGGATGTCGCAGTTCTGTTGCCACCTTCGCTCTCTAGGCCTGTTCTTGTTTTTACCAGCGGTATCACTGTACCTCCCCTCACCCTGTTACCGCAAGCACAGCTACAAAGAACACAGGCCGAAAGTTCCTCTGAAAGAAAGAAAGACTTGCATTTATATAGCGCCTTTCACGACCACCGGATGTCTCAAAGCTGCTTCACAGCCAATGAAGTACTTTTGGAGTGTAGTCACTGTTGTAATGTGGGAAACGCAGCAGCCAATTTGTGCACAGCAAGCTCCCACAAACAGCCATGTGATAATGACCCAGATAATCTGTTTTTGTTATGTTGATTGAGAGATTGGCCCAAGAAACCGGGAAGAACTCCCCTGCTCTTCCTTGAAATAGTGGCCATGGGATCTTTTACGTCCACCTGAGAGAGCAGACGGGGCCTCGGTTTAACGTCTCATCCGAAAGACGGCACCTTCAACAGTGCGGTACTCCCTCAGTACTGCACTGGAGTATCAGCCTAGATTTTTGTGTCCAAGTCTCTGGATTGGGACTTGAACCCACAACCTTCTGACTCAGAGGCAAGAATACTACTCACTGAGCCAAGCTGTCAGGGTAATGTAGAGGGAGCTCCGTACTGTCAGGGTAATGTAGAGGGAGCTCTGTACTGTCAGGGTAATGTAGAGGGAGCTCTGTACTGTCAGGGTAATGTAGAGGGAGCTCTGTACTGTCAGGGTAATGTAGAGGGAGCTCTGTACTGTCAGGGTAATGTAGAGGGAGCTCCGTACTGTCAGGGTAATGTAGAGGGAGCTCTGTACTGTCAGGGTAATGTAGAGGGAGCTCTGTACTGTCAGGGTAATGTAGAGGGAGCTCTGTACTGTCAGGGTAATGTAGAGGGAGCTCCGTACTGTCAGGGTAATGTAGAGGGAGCTCTGTACTGTCAGGGTAATGTAGAGGGAGCTCTGTACTATCAGGGTAATGTAGAGGGAGCTCTGTACTGTCAGGGTAATGTAGAGGGAGCTCTGTACTGTCAGGGTAATGTACAGGGAGCTCTGTACTGTCAGGGTAATGTAGAGGGAGCTCTGTACTGTCAGGGTAATGTAGAGGGAGCTCTGTACTGTCAGGGTAATGTAGAGCGAGCTCTGTACGGTCAGGGTAATGTACAGGGAGCTCTGTACTGTCAGGGTAATGTAGAGGGAGCTCTGTACTATCAGGGTAATGTAGAGGGAGCTCTGTACTGTCAGGGTAATGTAGAGGGAGCTCTGTACTGTCAGGGTAATGTAGAGCGAGCTCTGTACGGTCAGGGTAATGTACAGGGAGCTCTGTACTGTCAGGGTAATGTAGAGGGAGCTCTGTACTATCAGGGTAATGTAGAGGGAGCTCTGTACTGTCAGGGTAATGTAGAGGGAGCTCCGTACTATCAGGGTAATGTAGAGGGAGCTCTGTACTGTCAGGGTAATGTAGAGGGAGCTCTGTACTATCGGGATAATGTAGAGGGAGCTCTGTACTGTCAGGGTAATGTAGAGGGAGCTCCGTACTATCAGGGTAATGTAGAGGGAGCTCTGTACTGTCAGGGTAATGTAGAGGGAGCTCTGTACTGTCAGGGTAATGTAAAGGGAGCTCTGTACTGTCAGGGTAATGTAGAGGGAGCTCTGTACTATCGGGATAATGTACAGGGAGCCCCGTACTGTCAGGTTAATGCAGAGTGTAAGTGGATTTGATCCTAGCCCAATTGTTGGACGGACGCTTTGAATCGTCCCTGCCTTACGAAAGTTCTAGACGCGGGAATTATTATTTAGAGTGTAAATGAAACGAGTCACAGACAGGAATGCTTTGGTGAAAAATCGCACTTATATTTATTTGGTCTAACATACACTGGCTAAAACATGCACTACTAAACGAAATCACTGTCTCTGTGGAGAAAAAAAACCCAGGTTACAAACAGCATACATACCGAACAGAAATGAGACCGAGTGACATGCAGTAATTCCCCCACCCCAACCAACGAATTACCCTCCCCAGAATAGCCCTGAAAAGCCTCACTTCTGAGAAAACCCTGAGCCCTTGTCCAGCTGGCCTGGGATATCTGGTTACAGGCTTGGGACACTCGCGACCATGCTCACCACCACTCCCACAGGTGGTGTCCTCGCTCAGCTCGGCTGTGGGAAGTCACAGCCATTGCTGGTCTTCAGTCTCGGTGGTTTCTTCTGTAGCTCCTTCCCACTCGTACATCGACGTTGGTGGAGCGAGAGCGCGAGGGAGAGAGGGCTCTCTCGAGCTGCAAACTCCACCCCAAGCTACAAGCTACAAGCTAAAAATAAAGTGGGAAGACCCTGTCTTTATGGGAGTCTTGCCAGCCCTACCTTTCCCGCCAAACTTTACTTCATCATCGTCATTAGGCAGTCCCTCGGAATCGAGGAAGACTTGCTTCCACTGTAAAAGTGAGTTCTCAGGTGACTGAACAGTCCAATACGGGAATTACAGTCCCTGTCACAGGTGGGACAGACAGTGGTTGAGGGAAGGGGAGTGTGGGACTGGTTTGCCGCACGCTCCTTCCGCTGCCTGCGCTTGCTTTCTGCGCGCTCTCGGCGACGAGACTCGAGGTGCTCAGCGCCCTCCCGGATGCTCTTCCTGCCATTAGGGCGGTCTGGTCTTTGGCCCAGGGACTCCCAGGTGTCGGTGGGGATGTTGCACTTTATCAGGGAGGCTTTGAGGGTGGTCCCTTGTAACGTTTCCTCTGCCCACCTGGGGCTCGCTTGCCGTGTAGGAGTTCCAAGTAGAGCACTTGCTTTGGGAGTCTCGTGTCGGGGCATGTGGCCCACCCAGCGGAGCTGACTGAGTGTGGTCAGTGCTTCAATGCTGGGGATGTTGGCCTGGACGAGGACGCTGATGTTTGTGCGTCTGTCCTCCCAGGGGATTTGTAGGATCTTGCGGAGACATCGTTGGTGGTATTTCTCCAGCGAATTGAGGTGTCCACTGTACATGGTCCATGTCTCAGAGCCACACAGGAGGGCGGGTATCACTACAGCCCTGTAGACCATGAGCTTGGTGGCAGTTTTGAGGGCCTGGTCTTCGAACACTCTCTTCCTCAGGCGGCCGAAGGCTGCACTGGCGCGCTGGAGGCGGTGTTGGATATCATCAGTGCCTGCTCTTGTTGATGGGAGGCTCCCGAGACAGGGGAAGTGGTCTACATTGTCCAGGGCCGCGCCGTGGATCTTGATGACTGGGGGGCAGTGCTGTGCGGTGAGGACAGGCTGGTGGAGGACCTTTGTCTTACGGATGTTGAGCGTAAGGCCCATGCTTTCATACACCTCGGTAAATACGTCGACTATGTCCTTTACTTAGTCAGTGATGGCCCATCCAACCCATGTGTATTGAAGTAATGGCCCTTAGTCTCAGCATCTATCTGAGTCTTTGTGTTGGGAAAGACCCAGCACCTCCTTGGCTGTCCAGGCCAGTGGGGTCATTGTTCTGTTTTCCGTCTGAGATGGAGGTGAGAGGAGCTTTGGCCTATTAAAGAGGCTTTGTCAGTGGCCCCCCTTCCTGGCCGACAGCTCTTTTGTCAATGGATGACTGACAGGTCTTTTGTCACAGCTAATTGCCAGGTGGTCTCCGGAGTTTTAACAAAACCAGTTTTTTTCACATATCTGCGCAGGGTGACCCCATCAAATCCACAAAATATTTTCGGCTGGGTCCGTTCTTTCAACAGAAACTTTGCGATCTCTTCAAGAGGGAGCTCTATACTGTCAGGGTAATGTAGAGGGAGCTCCGTACTGTCAGGGTAATGTAGAGGGAGCTCCGTACTATCAGGGTAATGTAGAGGGAGCTCTGTACTGTCAGGGTAATGTAGAGGGAGCTCTGTACTGTCAGGGTAATGTAGAGGGAGCTCTGTACTGTCAGGGTAATGTAGAGGGAGCTCTGTACTGTCAGGGTAATGTAGAGGGAGCTCTGTACTGTCACGGTAATGTAGAGGGAGCTCTGTACTGTCAGGGTAACATAGAGGGAGCCCTGTACTGTCAGGGTAATGTAGAGGGAGCCCTGTACTGTCAGGGTAATGTAGAGGGAGCCCTGTACTGTCAGGGTAATGTAGAGGGAGCTCTGTACTGTCAGGATAATGTAGAGGGAGCTCTGTACTGTCAGGGTAATGTAGAGGGAGCCCTGTACTGTCAGGGTAATGTAGAGGGAGCTCTGTACTGTCAGGGTAATGTAGAGGGAGCTCTGTACTGTCAGGGTAATGTAGAGGGAGCCCCGTACTGTCAGGGTAATGTAGAGGGAGCTCTGTACTGTCAGGGTAATGTAGAGGGAGCTCTGTACTGTCAGGGTAATGTAGAGGGAGCTCTGTACTGTCAGGGTAATGTAGAGGGAGCTCTGTACTGTCAGGGTAATGTAGAGGGAGCTCTGTACTGTCAGGGTAATGTAGAGGGAGCCCTGTACTGTCAGGGTAATGTAGAGGGAGCTCTGTACTGTCAGGGTAATGTAGAGGGAGCTCTGTACTGTCAGGGTAATGTAGAGGGAGCTCTGTACTGTCAGGGTAATGTAGAGGGAGCTCTGTACTGTCAGGGTAATGTAGAGGGAGCTCTGTACTGTCACGGTAATGTAGAGGGAGCTCTGTACTGTCAGGGTAACATAGAGGGAGCCCTGTACTGTCAGGGTAATGTAGAGGGAGCCCTGTACTGTCAGGGTAATGTAGAGGGAGCTCTGTACTGTCAGGATAATGTAGAGGGAGCTCTGTACTGTCAGGGTAATGTAGAGGGAGCCCTGTACTGTCAGGGTAATGTAGAGGGAGCTCTGTACTGTCAGGGTAATGTAGAGGGAGCTCTGTACTGTCAGGGTAATGTAGAGGGAGCCCCGTACTGTCAGGGTAATGTAGAGGGAGCTCTGTACTGTCAGGGTAATGTAGAGGGAGCTCTGTACTGTCAGGGTAATGTAGAGGGAGCTCCGTACTGTCAGGGTAATGTAGAGGGAGCTCCGTACTGTCAGGGTAATGTAGAGGGAGCCCTATACTATCAGGGTAATGTATAGGGAGCTCCATACTATCAGGATATTCTCAGGAAGGCTCCTGACCCAGATTTTAGCAGCCCGAGAATGTTTTGTGCCTTCTCTGCATGGAAAGACCCCGTGGGGACCTCCCTCTGCCTGAGAAACACAGACAGAGCGTCTGTCAGCATCGGTGTGTGTTAGTATTCCCAGAGTGTTCCCCACCAGCCGGCTGCAGAGGGAAGATCCATCGGCGGAGACTTGCAAGAGGGCGATAAATGGTCTGAGCAACACTGGCACGTGGAAGGGGAGGGAGTGGGGTAGGTTCACTGTCACACAACGCTGAAACATTCCACGGTGATGTTGGTGCAATACCTATAATATGGCAAGGTCTGGGCGCAAGAGCGGCCAAAGATTGCAGAGCGATGCGATTGGGGACCCAGGAGAGGCGCGAGTTCGGGACCCAGAAGAGCCGAGGGCCCAGGGCCCAGCCCACACTGTGATATGTGTGCGCACTGGGTCCGTGCAGCAGAGCTGGTCTCCAGTCGTCCTGGTTAACCGTTGCCACTGGACCAAGACCTCGCTCTGTCAAGCCCCGTGTGGTGGCTGGTGTGCAACGGCCACCCCACGTTAAAAAAATCCACCCACAGGCATCTTCCACCCTTCAGGATGTAGTTCGGGATCCGGAATATCATTGAAACACCTGTGAACTCATCCTGTTTGGCGTGGAAGCAAGTCATCCTCGATACGAGGGACTGCCTATGATGATGACGATGTTAATGATCGCGGTGAGGGTGTTTTAGGGGCACATTCCCCTCCGCCCCGCCCCCTCATTAAAAGAGGATCTGTGTATTCAAATCTAAAGACACTTCGAACTGTCGCACTTTCGATTAGGAGCCGGTCACCTTGCAAACAATACACAAAAGGAAAATGCGGGTAATTATAGAGCGGTTAGCCTGACATCAGTGGTGGGGAAAATGTTGGAATCAATTATTAAGGATGTAATAGCAGCGCATTTGGAAAGCAGTGACAGGATCGGTCCAAGTCAGCATGGATTTATAAAAGGGAAATCATGCTTGACAAATCTTCTGGAATTTTTTGAGGATGCAACTAGTAGAGTGGACAAGGGAGAACCAGTGGATGTGGTGTATTTGGACTTTCAAAAGGCTTTTGACAAGGTCCCACACAAGAGATTGGTGTGCAAAATTAAAGCACATGGTATTGGGGGTAATGTACTGACGTGGATAGAGAACTGGTTGGCAGAGAGTTGGGATAAACGGGTCCTTTTCAGAATGGCAGGCAGTGACTAATGGGGTGCCGCAGGGCTCAGTGCTGGGACTCCAGCTATTTACAATGTACATCAATGATTTAGATGAAGGAATTGAGTGTAATATCTCCAAGCTTGCAAATGACACTAAACTGGGTGGCGGTGTGAGCTGTGAGGGGGACGCTAAGAGGCTGCAGGGTGACTTAGACAGGTTAGGTGAGTGGGCAAATGCATGGCAGATGCAGTTTAATGTGGATAAATGTGAGGTTATCCACTTTGGGGGCAAAAACGCAAAGACAGAATATTATCTGAATGGTGACAGATTAGGAAAAGAGGAGGTGCAACGAGACCTGGGTGTCATGGTACATCAGTCATTGAAAGCTGGAATGCAGGTACAGCAGGCGGTGAAGAAGGCAAATGCTATGTTGGCCTTCATAGCTAGGGAATTTGAGTATAGGAGCAGGGAGGTCTTACGGCAGTTGTACAGGGCCTTGGTGAGGCCTCACCTGGAATATTGTGTTCAGTTTTGGTCTCCTAATCTGAGGAAGGACGTTCTTGCTATTGAGGGAGTGCAGCGAAGGTTCACCAGACTGATTCCCGGGATAGCTGGACTGATTCCCGGGATGAGGAGAGACTGGATCAACTGGGCCTTTATACATTGGAGTTTAGAAGGATGAGAGGGGATCTCATAGAAACATACAAGATTCTGACGGGACGGGACAGGTTAGATGCAGGAAGAATGTTCCCGATGTTGGGGAAGTCCAGAACCAGGGGACACAGTCTAAGGATAAGGGGTAGGCCATTTAGGACCGAGATGAGGAGAAACTTCTTCACTCAGAGAATTGTGAACCTGTGGAATTCTCTACCGCAGAGAGTTGTTGGGGCCAGTTCGTTAGATATATTCAAGAGGGAGTTAGATATGGCCCTTACGGCTAAAGGGACCAAGGGGTATGGAGAGAAAGCCGGAAAGGGGTACTGAGGGAATGATCAGCCATGAACTCATTGAATGGTGGTGCAGACTAGAAGGGCCGAATGGCCTACTTTCTATGTTTCTATTGTTTCCCGCTGGTTTTCTGACCCGCGGCTCAAAGTATGAATTGCATTTCTATAGCGCCTTTCATCACCTCGGGGCGTCCCAAAGCCCCTCACAGCCAATGAAATACTTTGGGGGTGCAGTCACTGTTGTAAAATCGGACACACGGCAGCCAATTGGTGCACAGCAAGCTCCCACAAACAGGATAATGACCCAGATCATCTGTTTTTTAGTGTTGTTTGAGGAATCAACAGGACACCGGGGAGAACGGCCCCTGCTCTTCTTTGCAACGGTGGGCCCGAGATCTTTTAAGTCCACCTGCAGGGTGTAGGCGGGGCCCTCGGTTTAACGTGACATCCGAAAGACGGCACCTCCGACAGTGCAGCGCTCCCTCAGCACTGCAAGGGGAATCTTTCACTCCCACAAAGGACAGACCCCCAGTGTTGGGGAGGGGGGTCCTCTGAGAGTGGGACCCTCACTCCCACAGGACAGACCCCCCACTGTTGGGGGGAGGGGGTCTCTGAGAGTGGGACCCTCACTCCCACAGATCAGACCCCCCCACTGCTGGGGGGAGGGGGTCTCTGAGAGTGGTACCCTCACTCCCACAGGACAGACCCCCAACGTTGGGGAGGGGGAGTCCTTTGAGAGTGGGAGACCCTCACTCCCACAAGACAGACCCCCAGTGTTGGAGAGAGGGTCTCTGAGAGTGGGAGACCCTCACTCCCACAGGACAGATCCCCAGTGTTGGGGAGGGGGATTCCTCTGAGAGTGGGACCCTCACTCCCACAGGACAGACCCCCAACGTTGGGGAGGGGGAGTCCTTTGAGAGTGGGAGACCCTCACTCCCACAAGACAGACCCCCAGTGTTGAGGAGAGGGTCTCTGAGAGTGGGAGACCCTCACTCCCACAGGACAGACCCCCAGTGTTGGGGTGGCTCTGAGAGTGGGACCCTCACTCCCACAGGACAGACCCCCAGTGTTGGGGAGGGGGATTCCTCTGAGAGTGGGACCCTCACTCCCACAGGACAGACCCCCAGTGTTGGGGAGAGGGGCTCTGAGAGTGGGAGACCCTCACTCCCACATGACAGACCCCCAGTGTTGGGGTGGCTCTGAGAGTGGGACCCTCACTCCCACAGGACAGACCCCCAGTGTTGGGGAGAGGGCCTCTGAGAGTGGGAGACCCTCACTCCCACAGGACAGACCCCCAGTGTTGGGGTGGGGGTCTCGCTTCCGCTGATAGCGATACTCTGTCACAGCCTCTACCTGCCCTCAGCCTAATGCCGCGCGCCCGGCCTGTGATGCACAGTTCCCCATTCCGTAACAAGCCCCTTGTCAGATTGCCGCAGGCTATTAAACTTTCATTACCCTGGCAATGTTGTGCTTTCAGGAAAGCTTTTACAGGATGTGGTGAATGCTCTGCTGGCAATTACCTCTTAAAATCTGTGGATTCAATTAGTTACATATCAATTAGTGACCATTGTGTAATGAAGTGCTGGCACTGGCCGGCCGGATCAATAACGCTAACTGTGTGCTCAACCATCTCGGCCGCTCTGTCACTTTCCCCGCTGGTATTCCGGGGCTTTTACATTGATTGAAAGGTTGCAGCTTGAAAGACCCCTGACCCCGTGCCACTCGGCTCTGATTTACTGACGCAGAGCGCTCACGCAAAGCAGGAAAGAATATGCGTCATCCACAACGCTACCCATCCCACGTCCCAAAGTGCCTCGCAGGCAATGAAGTCCTTGTGCAGCGCGACTGTTGTGGGAAAGGTGGTTTGACCTGGAGGGTGATGCACGGGGCAGTCCCGTGCAATCGGGTTTTTAAACCGGTTCATGGACTCCCAGGCCGCCTGCAATTTCTGCGGTCTGGAGCAGTCCGTGTTCCACGTCTATGTTCAGTGTGTCAGGTTGCAGCCCCTCTTCCAATATTTGAAGGGGCTGCTACCTCAAATTCTGGCTGCACTTCAGTCCCGCGCTCCTGATCTTTGGGCACCCTGTGCGGAGGGGAGCGGGGCAGGTCTGAGGGCCTCCTCGTAGGACTGCTCCTGGGGCCTGGCCAAGGGGGCCATCAGCCGGTCCAGGCAGCGGGCGGTCGAGGGGGTCGTTCAGCCCGACTGCCTGCCTCTCTTCCGCGGTTACATCCGAGCCGGGGTGTCCCTGGAGATGGAGCACGCGGTGTCCACCGGTACGCTCGCGGCCTTCCGCGAGAGGTGGGCGCCGGAGGGACTGGAGTGCATCATCACCCCCGGCAACCAAATTTTAATTTGATTTAAGTTATGGTTAAAAAGTTCATTTGTTTATTTGTCTGTTTTAGTGCCCCCAAATTAATAAGAGGGCACTAGATTTATGGTTTTACAAAATAGTTGTATTAAAGTGTTATGTATGCAGACTATAGATATACTCTCTGTGCAGTCACTGTATAGTTGCATAAGATGGAGACTTGTTACCTGATGTACAATCAATAAGGTTTACACTGTGTATATACCATACTGGCACCACTAGAGGGTGCAACTGGTGGAGACCGGGGTTTCCTGCCCCTGTGGAAGAGGCTGTTCACTAGAGGGCACTGCGGTGGGAGACCTGAGGGCCACCTGCATAGGTGAGCAGGGCCCAGTATAAGAGGCTGCCCACCCTGCTTGTGCCTCACTCTGGAGGTACGAATAAAGGACCAAGGTCACTACAGTTTGAGCACAACACATTGCCTCGTGGTGTCCATTCATAAGTGCGTTACAGACATAACAGAAAGGTGGCAGCCAATTTGCGCACAGCAAGGCTCTCACCAACAGAAAAGTGATAATGGCCAGCTCACCGGATCTTAGGTGTTGGTTGAGTGATAAATATTGGCCCAGGACACCGGGGAGAACTCCCCCTGCTCATCTTCCAATCGTGGCCGTGAGGTCTTCTACGCCCACCCGAGGGAGCAGACGGTTCCTCGGTTTAACGTCTCATCCAAACTACGGCCCCTCCGACAGCGCAGTGCTCCCTCGGTACTGGCACTGGGAGTGCCGGCCTGGATTGTGGGCTCGAGTCCCTGGAGTGGGGCATCACCCACGGCCTTGTGACACAATTGAAACATGGCTGGCACCCAATCAGGCGGGCTTTTGGTGCCCCAATGTTTCTAGGCTACACACGTTCGCTCGCTCAGCACTCGTTGGACCAGGTCGCATTTTCATTGGGGGGGGGCAGGGGGGGGGCATTTTGAACGTGACGATATTCAGGCAGATATTCTCGCTCTCCGCCCTCTCGCCCTAGGTCACCGTTCAACGGGTGAGGGCACAAGTTATACCCCTGGTGCCCCGTTAGCCGTCTCTCAGGTCCTGCTGACCCCACAGCGTGAAATCTGTTTTTCTTAAAACGCAGTAACTGTGACGGCAGCAAACGCAACCGCCAGTTTACACACAGCAAGATCCCACACACAGCGCTGAGATGGATGACCAGTTAGTGAATCTGTTTCAGTAGCGTGGTCAGAGGTCAGCCTGGAGCGTTTGATGGGACAGTGTAGAGGGAGCTTTACTCTGTATCTAACCCCGTGCTGTACCTGCCCTGGGAGTGTTTGATGGGACAGTGTAGAGGGAGCTTTACTCTGTATCTAACCCCCTGTACCTGCCCTGGGAGTGTTTGATGGGACAGTGTCGAGGGAGTTTTACTCTGTATCTAACCCTCTGTACCTGCCCTGGGAGTGTGTGATGGGACAGTGTAGAGGGAGCTTTACTCTGTATCTAACCCTCTGTACCTGCCCTGGGAGTGTGTGATGGGGCAGTGTAGAGGGAGCTTTACTCTGTACCTAACCCCATGCTGTACCTGCCCTGGGAGTGTTTGATGGGACAGTGTCGAGGGAGTTTTACTCTGTATCTAACCCCGTGCTGTACCTGCCCTGGGAGTGTTTAATGGGACAGTGTAGAGGGAGCTTTACTCTGTATCTAACCCCCTGTACCTGCCCTGGGAGTGTTTAATGGGACAGTGTAGAGGGAGCTTTACTCTGTATCTAACCCCCTGTACCTGCCCTGGGAGTGTTTGATGGGACAGTGTAGAGGGAGCTTTACTCTGTATCTAACCCCCTGTACCTGCCCTGGGAGTGTTTGATGGGACAGTGTAGAGGGAGCTTTACTCTGTATCTAACCCCGTGCTGTACCTGCTCTGGGAGTGTTTGATGGGACAGTGTAGAGGGAGCTTTACTCTGTATCTAACCCCGTGCTGTACCTGCCCTGGGAGTGTTTGATGGGACAGTGTAGAGGGAGCTTTACTCTGTATCTAACCCCGTGCTGTACCTGCCCTGGGAGTGTTTGATGGGACAGCGTAGAGGGAGCTTTACTCTGTATCTAACCCATGCTGTACCTGCCCTGGGGGTGTTTGATGGGACAGTGTAGCGGGAGCTTTACTCTTTATCGAACTGTTTATTAATTCCCCTCCCTCCAAAAAAAGATCGATGTTCTGTCTCGGGCTCCCTCCCCTCCCCTCCCCCACGTGTATCCATGCTGCGATGGTGATGAACGGTTCCGGAAGCTTCCCGACAGTCTGCATTATCGATCGGCCGGGTTCATGCCAGCATTGCGTTAAGCAATGGTCACTAATTAATATGTAGCTAATTGAATGCTCACATTCAGGAGGTAATTGGTAATTCATCAAGCCTGTAAAAGCACTTTTAAAAGCGTCAGTCCATGGAGGTAATGAAAGTTTAATAGGTTCAGGCACTGGTGGAGGAGATTTGTCAGTGTTACAGACAGAAAGCGAGAGAGAGAGGGAGGTGCAAGGCTTGCGCGGAGCAGGCTTAAGACTTTTGCTTGCCCACAGTCTCTGGGCCAAAAAGCCCAGTCGACCTTGCAAAGTCCTCCTGGCTAACACGGGGGACCGACGCCAAGGTTTCGGAGCGCTGTCCCGCAGACTTGCCAGGCAAGAGCCTGACCCGCTCATGGCTGACCGACTCAGGGCCTGCCAGGCCCAGGCCCCCAGTCCCCTCCGCCACCCTCCCTGGGGGCGGGGGGGTGGGGGGGCCGGGCCGTGAGAGGACGCGTACACGCATAGGGCGGGCGTGGGCGGCTTGCTCGGCAACTTGGAACATCGCCCCCCCCCCACCCCCGGCCCCACCCCGGGTATGTCCTGTCCGCAAGATTGCGAACCAGGAAACCGCCTGCCGTCAGGGTGAGCGAGGTGGTTTGGGCCAAAGCTCACACCCTCCCAGCGGCCAAACTGCGCGGCAGGCAAACGTTATGGTGTTCGGAATAACTCCACAAGGCTGTGTTGTAAGCTCAAACCATTGGCACCGTGGTCTCTTTAATGTAACTCCAAACAGCATGGTGAATCACCTGCTCGCCCCGGGGTGCACAGGTGACCCTAAGGTCTCCCACAGGTGTGCCCCCTGGTGGCAAGTCTTACATTTGGGTAAGGTCTACAGACATCATCATCATGGGCGGTCCCTCGTATCGAGGATGACTTGCTTCCCGCCCAAAAGGGATGAGCTCACAGATGTTTCAATGAAGGACCTAATATTCCAGATCCTGAAGGGTGGAAGATGCCTGTGGGTGGATTTTTTTAACGTGGGGTGGCCGTTGCACACCAGCCACCACACGGGCTTGACAGAGCGAGGTCTTGGCCCAGTGGCAAGGGTTAACCAGGACGACTGGAGACCAGGCTCTGCTGCACGGACCCAGTGCGCCCACACATATCGCAGTGTGGGCTGGGCCCGTGCTGCCCCTGAGCCCCTCGCCTCTTCTGGGTCCCCAAACTCACGCCTCTCCTGGGCCCCGAACTCGCGCCTCTCCTGGGCCCCGAACTCTCGCCTCTCCTGGGCCCCGAACTCACCCCTCCTGGGCCCCGAACTCTCACCCCTCCTGGGCCCCGAACTCTCGCCTCTCCTGGGCCCCGAACTCTCACCTCTCCTGGGCCCCGAACTCACCCCTCCTGGGCCCCGAACTCACGCCTCTCCTGGGCCCCGAACTCTCACCCCTCCTGGGCCCCGAACTCGCGCCTCTCCTGGGCCCCGAACTCACCCCTCCTGGGCCCCGAACTCACCCCTCCTGGGCCCCGAACTCTCGCCTCTCCTGGGCCCCGAACTCACCCCTCCTGGGCCCCGAACTCTCGCCTCTCCTGGGCCCCGAACTCACCCCTCCTGGGCCCTGAACTCGCGCCTCTCCTGGGCCCTGAACTCACCCCTCCTGGGCCCCGAACTTGCGCCTCTCCTGGGCCCCGAACTCACCCCTCCTGGGCCCCGAACTCACCCCTCCTGGGCCCCGAACTCTCGCCTCTCCTGGGCCCTGAACTCACGCCTCTCCTGGGCCCCGAATTCTCGTCTCTCCCTGGGCCCCGAACTCTCACCCCTCCTAGGCCCCGAACTCTCACCCCTCCTGGGCCCCGAACTCGCGCCTCTCCTGGGCCCCGAACTCTTGTCTCTCCCTGGGCCCCGAACTCTCATCCCTCCTGGGCCCCGAACTCTCACCCCTCCTGGGCCCCAAACTCACGCCTCTCCTGGGCCCCGAACTGACCCCTCCTGGGCCCCAAACTCATGCCTCTCCTGGGCCCCGAACTCACCCCTCCTGGGCCCCAAACTCTCACCTCTCCTGGGCCCTGAACTCTCGCCCCTCCTGGGCCCCGAACTCACCCCTCCTGGGCCCCGAACTCACCCCTCCTGGGCCCCGAACTCTCGCCTCTCCTGGGCCCCGAACTCACCCCTCATGGGCCCCGAACTCTCGCCTCTCCTGGGCCCTGAACTCACCCCTCCTGGGCCCCGAACTCGCGCCTCTCCTGGGCCCCGAACTCACCCCTCCTGGGCCCCGAACTCACCCCTCCTGGGCCCCAAACTCTCGCCTCTCCTGGGCCCTGAACTCACGCCTCTCCTGGGCCCCGAATTCTCGTCTCTCCCTGGGCCCCGAACTCTCACCCCTCCTAGGCCCCGAACTCTCACCCCTCCTGGGCCCCGAACTCGCGCCTCTCCTGGGCCCCGAACTCTCGTCTCTCCCTGGGCCCCGAACTCACACCCCTCCTGGGCCCCGAACTCTCACCCCTCCTGGGCCCCAAACTCTCGCCTCTCCTGGGCCCCGAACTCGCCCCTCTCCTGGGCCCTGAACTCACGCCCCTCCTGGGCCCCGAACTCTCACCTCTCCTGGGCCCTGAACTCTCGCCCCTCCTGGGCCCCGAACTCTCACCTCTCCTGGGCCCCGAACTCACGCCTCTCCTGGGCCCCGAACTCTCACCTCTCCTGGGCCCCGAACTCTCGCCCCTCCTGGGCCCTGAACTAGCGCCTCTCCTGGGCCCCGAACTCTCACCTCTCCTGGGCCCTGAACTCTCGCCCCTCCTGGGCCCCGAACTCTCACCTCTCCTGGGCCCCGAACTCTCACCTCTCCTGGGCCCTGAACTCGCGCCTCTCCTGGGCCCCGAACTCTCGCCCCTCCTGGGCCCCGAACTCTCACCTCTCCTGGGCCCTGAACTCACGCCTCTCCTGGGCCCCGAACTCTCGCCCCTCCCGGGCCCCGAACTCTCACCTCTCCTGGGCCCTGAATTCACGCCTCTCCTGGGCCCCGAACTCTCACCTCTCCTGGGCCCCGAACTCTCACCTCTCCTGGGCCCCGAACTCTCGCCCCTCCTGGGCCCCGAACTCTCACCTCTCCTGGGCCCTGAACTCACGCCTCTCCTGGGCCCCGAACTCGCGCCTCTCCTGGGCCCCGAACTCTCACCTCTCCTGGGCCCTGAACTCACGCCTCTCCTGGGCCCCGAACTCTCGCCCCTCCCGGGCCCCGAACTCTCACCTCTCCTGGGCCCTGAATTCACGCCTCTCCTGGGCCCCGAACTCTCACCTCTCCTGGGCCCCGAACTCTCACCTCTCCTGGGCCCCGAACTCTCGCCCCTCCTGGGCCCTGAACTAGCGCCTCTCCTGGGCCCCGAACTCTCACCTCTCCTGGGCCCTGAACTCTCGCCCCTCCTGGGCCCCGAACTCTCACCTCTCCTGGGCCCTGAACTCACGCCTCTCCTGGGCCCCGAACTCTCGCCCCTCCCGGGCCCCGAACTCTCACCTCTCCTGGGCCCTGAATTCACGCCTCTCCTGGGCCCCGAACTCTCACCTCTCCTGGGCCCCGAACTCTCGTCTCTCCCTGGGCCCCGAACTCACACCCCTCCTGGGCCCCGAACTCTCACCCCTCCTGGGCCCCAAACTCTCGCCTCTCCTGGGCCCCGAACTCGCCCCTCTCCTGGGCCCTGAACTCACGCCCCTCCTGGGCCCCGAACTCTCACCTCTCCTGGGCCCTGAACTCTCGCCCCTCCTGGGCCCCGAACTCTCACCCCTCCTGGGCCCCGAACTCGCGCCTCTCCTGGGCCCCGAACTCACCCCTCCTGGGCCCCGAACTCACCCCTCCTGGGCCCCAAACTCTCGCCTCTCCTGGGCCCTGAACTCACGCCTCTCCTGGGCCCCGAATTCTCGTCTCTCCCTGGGCCCCGAACTCTCACCCCTCCTAGGCCCCGAACTCTCACCCCTCCTGGGCCCCGAACTCGCGCCTCTCCTGGGCCCCGAACTCTCGTCTCTCCCTGGGCCCCGAACTCACACCCCTCCTGGGCCCCGAACTCTCACCCCTCCTGGGCCCCAAACTCTCGCCTCTCCTGGGCCCCGAACTCGCCCCTCTCCTGGGCCCTGAACTCACGCCCCTCCTGGGCCCCGAACTCTCACCTCTCCTGGGCCCTGAACTCTCGCCCCTCCTGGGCCCCGAACTCTCACCTCTCCTGGGCCCCGAACTCACGCCTCTCCTGGGCCCCGAACTCTCACCTCTCCTGGGCCCCGAACTCTCGCCCCTCCTGGGCCCTGAACTAGCGCCTCTCCTGGGCCCCGAACTCTCACCTCTCCTGGGCCCTGAACTCTCGCCCCTCCTGGGCCCCGAACTCTCACCTCTCCTGGGCCCCGAACTCTCACCTCTCCTGGGCCCTGAACTCGCGCCTCTCCTGGGCCCCGAACTCTCGCCCCTCCTGGGCCCCGAACTCTCACCTCTCCTGGGCCCTGAACTCACGCCTCTCCTGGGCCCCGAACTCTCGCCCCTCCCGGGCCCCGAACTCTCACCTCTCCTGGGCCCTGAATTCACGCCTCTCCTGGGCCCCGAACTCTCACCTCTCCTGGGCCCCGAACTCTCACCTCTCCTGGGCCCCGAACTCTCGCCCCTCCTGGGCCCCGAACTCTCACCTCTCCTGGGCCCTGAACTCACGCCTCTCCTGGGCCCCGAACTCGCGCCTCTCCTGGGCCCCGAACTCGCCCCTCTCCTGGGCCCTGAACTCACGCCCCTCCTGGGCCCCGAACTCTCACCTCTCCTGGGCCCTGAACTCTCGCCCCTCCTGGGCCCCGAACTCTCACCTCTCCTGGGCCCCGAACTCACGCCTCTCCTGGGCCCCGAACTCTCGCCCCTCCTGGGCCCTGAACTAGCGCCTCTCCTGGGCCCCGAACTCTCACCTCTCCTGGGCCCTGAACTCTCGCCCCTCCTGGGCCCCGAACTCTCACCTCTCCTGGGCCCCGAACTCTCACCTCTCCTGGGCCCTGAACTCACGCCTCTCCTGGGCCCCGAACTCTCGCCCCTCCCGGGCCCCGAACTCTCACCTCTCCTGGGCCCTGAATTCACGCCTCTCCTGGGCCCCGAACTCTCACCTCTCCTGGGCCCCGAACTCTCACCTCTCCTGGGCCCCGAACTCTCGCCCCTCCTGGGCCCCGAACTCTCACCTCTCCTGGGCCCTGAACTCACGCCTCTCCTGGGCCCCGAACTCGCGCCTCTCCTGGGCCCCGAACTCGCGCCTCTCCTGGGCCCCGAACTCTCACCTCTCCTGGGCCCCGAACTCTCGCCCCTCCTGGGCCCCGAACTCTCACCTCTCCTGGGCCCTGAACTCACGCCTCTCCTGGGCCCCGAACTCTCACCTGTCCTGGGCCCTGAACTCTCGCCCCTCCTGGGCCCCGAACTCTCGCCTCTCCTGGGCCCCGATCACATCGCTCTGCGGTCTCTCGCCACGCCTTCGCCCCGACCTCGCCATATTACAGTCATACTGGGGAAATCTAACTTCTGGTGGTCTCTGCAGACACACATAACACTGTCTGGGATGGATTCGGGCCGAGGTCCCCGGAGACGACGAGAGCATAAATTTCGATTTGGGCCTAAGCCGCAGATGTGAGTGGATACAGGGCTTGGATTTGGGCCCAGGCCCCAGAGGTGAGTGGATACCGGGCTGGATTTTACAGATGGTACCTGCAAGGGAGTTCTGCAACCTCTTGTGCAGCCCTGATTTCCATCGCCCTACTGCATTGGTGGCCGTGCCTTCAGCTGCCTGGGCCCCAAGCCCTGGGATTCTCTCCTCAAACCTCTCCGCCTCTCGCTCCTACTTGGAGACGCTCCTTAAAACCGACCAAGCTTTTGGTCACCTGTCCCAAAATCTCCTTTTTGCGGGTCGCTGTCAGATTTTTGTCTGATTGAGCGCCTTGGAGGACATTTTATTACCTTAAAGGCGCTGTTGTTTTGGGGTACGACCGGCCAGCGGAAATAGTTCGCTGCTCCAATGAAAAGAGGCCCAGCTCCCACTCACAAATAGAGCCCATCGTCCCCGGGTACCAGACCACCCGAGTGCGGGGATGAGGGGGCGGGAAGGGGCAGGGAGTGTGGTGCTCGTAGCGGCTGCCCGCAGCCTGGAATTTAGGCCCCGATTCCCGCTCCCGCACTGCCCCTGACAAGAGGACACGCTGGCTCGGTCCAACGTCGACGAAAGATTGACGTAAGAATACTTCACTGCAGCCGTCACTTCCTTTGGAACAGCTCGTGAATAACGTCATATTTAATATTTTGCCGACCATCGGCCTGATGGACTGCCCTGTCAGGCTCCGGCCGTGAATCAAGCCCGCTGTCTCCCAGTAAAAGCTTCCTGATCCACTTGAAGTGACTTTTACAGTTTTGGCACCACGGGTCCAGCTGATTAATGGAAACATGGCGTCACTTGGCAACGAGAACTGTTTTAACCCTTCAAAAGTAAAAGAGAGAACTTGCATTTATGTAGCACCTGTCGCCAGCTCAGGACGTCCCAAAGCGCCTCACAGCCAATGAGCTGCTCGTTCTGTGAAGTGTGGGTCACTACTGTTGGAGGCACAGCAGCTAATTTTGCGCACAGCAAGCTCCCACAATCATTAATGTGATAAAGAGCAGATAATCGGTTTTATTGATGTTAGTTGCGTGTGTGTGCGTGTGTGCGTATGTGCGTGTACACGTGCGTGTGTGTGCGTCTGTGTGTGGAAACACGGAACATCGGGCTCAGCTGTGATGCTCCTTGAAGTTGAATAGCCCCGCTGGCACTGACTGATTTAAGACACCTGCGCACTTGGGCAAAGTAATGAAGGACGCCGATTGCCATGGTTACCGTGCCCAAGGAAGGTCGTCAAAACTTTCAGGGGAGTAGAAATTGCATTTATATAGCGCCTTTCACGACCTCAGGACGTCCCAACGCGCTTTGCAGCCAATTAAGTACTTTTGCAGTGTGGTCACTGTTGTATTGTGGGGATCGCCAATTTGCACACAGCAAGCTCCCACAAACAGCAATCTGATAATGACCCGGATAATCTGTTTCAGTGATGTTGATTTAAGGAATACATTTTGGCCCCAGGACACGGAGGAGAACTTCCCCTGCTCTTCTTCCAATAGTTGCCGAGGTATCATTTCTGTCCACCCGATAGAGCAGACGGGGCCTGGATTTAACGTCTCATCCGAAAGATGGCCCCTCCGACAGTGCGCCGCTCCCTCAGTACCGCCCCTCCGACAGTGCGGCGCTCCCTCAGTACTGCCCCTCCGACAGTGCGGCGCTCCCTCAGCACTGCCCCTCCGACAGTGCGGCGCTTCCTCAGCACTGCCCCTCCGACAGTGCGGCGCTCCCTCAGTACTGCCTCTCCGACAGTGCGCCGCTCCCTCAGTACCGCCCCTCCGACAGTGCGGCGCTCCCTCAGCACCGCCCCTCCGACAGTGCGGCGCTCCCTCAGCACCGCCCCTCCGACAGTGCGCCGCTCCCTCAGTACCGCCCCTCCAACAGTGCGGCGCTCCCTCAGCACTGCCCCTCCGACAGTGCGGCGCTCCCTCAGCACTGCCCCTCCGACAGTGCGGCGCTCCCTCAGCACTGCCCCTCCGACAGTGCGGTGCTCCCTCAGCACTGCCCCTCCGACAGTGTGGCGCTCCCTCAGTACTGCCCCTCCGACAGTGCGGTGCTCCCTCAGCACTGCCCCTCCGACAGTGCGGCGCTCCCTCAGTACTGCACTGGGAGTGTCGGCCTGGATTTATGTGCTCAAGTCCCTGGAGTGGGACTCGAACCCACAACCTTCTGGCTCAGAGGCGAAAGCGCTGCCCACTGACACCACGGGTGATGGGTGGCGCTCTTTATACAGGATGTGAAGTGGCAGCTATTGAATTCCTGCTTCCTCCCATCCCCTTTTGACCCTCAACCAACATCACTAAAACAGATTATCTGGGTCATTATCACACTGCAGGTTGTGGGACCTTGCTGTGCGCAAATTGGCGATTCCCACATTACAACAGTGACCACCCTCCAAAAGTACTTCATTGGCTGTAAAGCGCTTTGGGACGACCCGAGGTGGTGAACAGCGCTACAGAAATGTGAGTTCTTTCTTTCATCCGATGGTTGTTTCTCCTCCAGATCCCCAGCTGAAGGGAATCGTCACCCGGTTGTACTGCCAGCTCGGCTACTACCTGCGGCTAGTGCCAGGCGGCCGGCTCGACGGCACCGAGGATGAGATGAGCACCTACGGTAAGTCGCAGAACAACTGCGCGGGGAGGTGTGATGGTGGCCCCCTGTGACACTCTGTGACCCGCTGTGACCTGACCCTGTGTGACCCCCCCGTTACACTCTGTGACCCTCGTGACCCTTGTTACATGACCCCTTGTGACCCTTGTTACCTGACTCCCTGTGACCCTTGTTATCTGATCCCTTGTGACCTTTGTTACCTGGCCCCCTGTGACCTTTGTTACCTGACCCCTTGTGACCTTTGTTACCTGACCCCTTGTGACCTTTGTTACCTGACTCCCTGTGACCCCTGTTACCTGACCCCCTGTGACCCTTGTTACCTGGCCCCCTCTGACTTTTGTTACCTAACCCCTTGTGACCTTTGTTACCTGACCCCTTGTGACCATTGTTACCTGACCCCTTGTGACCCTTGTTACCTGACTCCTTGTGACCCTTGTTACCTGACCCCTTGTGACCTTTGTTACCTAACCCCCTGTGACGCTTGTTACCTGACCCCTTGTGACTCTTGTTACCTGACCCCTTGTGACCTTTGTTACCTGATGCCCTGTGACCATTGTTACCTAACCCCTTGTGACCCTTGTTACCTGAACCCCTGTGACCCATGTTACCTGACCCCTTGTGACCCTTGTTACCTGACCCCTTGTGACCCTTGTTACCTGACCCCCTGTGACCCTTGTTACCTGACCCCTTGTGACTCTTGTTACCTGACCCCTTGTGACCCTTATTACGTGACCCCGTGACCCAATCCCATGTGACCCCTGATACCTGACCCTCTGTGACCCCTGTTACCTGATCCCCTGTGACGCTCTGTGACCTCCCCTGACCGGAGCCTCGATGACCCCCCCCCCCGGTGACCCTCTGTGACCCGACTCTCCTGTGACCCCCCCCCCCGATCTCCTGTGACCGGAGCCTCAGTGACCCCCTGGTGACCCTCTGTGACCTGACTTCACCGCGACCCTGTGACCCCCCCTGACCTCCTGTGGCCGGAGCCTCAGTGACCCCCTGGCGACCCGACCGCCCCCCCCGTCACCCTGTGACCGTAGCCTCTGTGATTGAACCCGCCCAATATCTCCTCATGTGGCTCGGTGTCAAATTTTGTTCGATGATACAGCTGTGAAGCACCCTGGGATATTTTACTACGTTAAAGGTGTTGTATGAAGAAAGACAAGTTGTCATTGGTGTAAATCGGTATGGTCCCCTCAACTTCCTTGGCCTTAAATGTGCGAGACAGAGCAGGAAGGATTTGCTCCCCAGTCTGTTCTGACCGAACCCATCACAGCCCGGGCGATGTAACGATTGACCTCTTGCAGTGAGGTCGAGGGGATCGCTAGCCAGGGGAGAATCCTGCTGGAAGGCGAGTGTGTGTGCGCCTGTGTGTGTCTGTGTGTAAACACGGAGCATCGGACTCAGCTGTGATTCCCCCTGAAGTCGAATAGCCCCGCTATTACTGAATGATTTACGACACATGCACATGCACTTGGGCAAGATAATGAAGGATGCCCATCGCCACGGTTACCGTGCTCAAGGAAGGTCGTCAAAGCCTTCAGGGGAGTAGAGATTGCATTTCTATAGCGCCTTTCATGACGTCCCAAAGCGCTTTACAGCCAATGAAGTACATTTTGGAGTGTAGTTCCTGTTGTAATGTGGGAAACACAGCAGCCAATTTGCGCACAGCAAGCTCCCACAGACAGCAATGTGATAATGACCCTATAATCAGTTTTTAATTATGTTGATTGTGGGATAAATATTGGCCCAGGACACCGGGGGTAACTCCCCTGCCCTTCTTCCAATAGTGGCCGTGGGATTTTTTACGTCCACCCGAGGGAGCAGACGGGGCCTCAGTTTAACGTCTCATCTGAAAGATGGCACCTCCGACAGTGCGGCGCTCCCTCAGTACTGCCCCTCCGACAGTGTGGTGCTCCCTCAGTACTGCCCCTCCGACAGTGCGGCGCTCCCTCAGCACTGCCCCTCCGACAGTGCGGCGCTCCCTCAGTACTGCCCCTCCGACAGTGCGGCGCTCCCTCAGCACTGCCCCTCCGACAGTGCGGCGCTCCCTCAGCACTGCCCCTCCGACAGTGCGGCACTCCCTCAGCACTGCCCCTCCGACAGTGCGGCGCTCCCTCAGCACTGCCCCTCCGACAGTGCGGCGCTCCCTCAGCACTGCACTGGGAGTGTCGGCC
This sequence comes from Pristiophorus japonicus, assembly GCF_044704955.1. Classification (NCBI taxonomy): domain Eukaryota; kingdom Metazoa; phylum Chordata; class Chondrichthyes; family Pristiophoridae; genus Pristiophorus; species Pristiophorus japonicus. The sequence continues at coordinate 93,079 of NW_027254836.1, read as the reverse complement.
TGGATTTATGTGCTCAAGTCCCTGGAGTGGGACTTGAACCCACAACCTTCTGACCCAGAGGCGAGAGAGAATGCTGCTCCCTGAGAGAACTGGTGATGGAAGACAATTTAAGCTGATTCCTGTTTATGAGAGAGGGTTGGTTGGGGTGACCTGTTTACAGCAATTGTTCGGCCTTGGCTCCTAGGTGAAGTTGCCCTCTGCCTTCATCCCACGATCTCCATCCTGTATTGGTGAGGCAGCACCTGGAATACTGCGTGCAGTTTTGGTCACCTTACTTAAGGAAGGAGGGGGTACAGAGGGGGTACTGGCTTTGGAGGGGGTACAGAGACGATTCACTAGGCTGATTCCGGAGATGAGGGGGTTACCTTATGATGATAGATTGAGTAGACTGGGTCTTTACTCGTTGGGAGTTCAGAAGGATGAGGGGGGATCTTATAGAAACATTTAAAATAATGAAAGGGATAGACAAGATAGAGGCGGAAAGGTTGTTTCCACTGGTCGGGGAGACTAGAACTAGGGGGCACAGCCTCAAAATACGGGGGAGCCAATTTAAAAGCGAGTTGAGAAGGAATTTCTTCTCCCAGAGGGTTATGAATCTGTGGAATTCTCTGCCCAGGGAAGCAGTTGAGGCTAGCTCATTGAATGTATTCAAGTCACAGATAGATAGATTTTTAACCAATAAGGGAATTAAGGGTTATGGGGAGCGGGCGGGTAAGTGGAGCTGAGTCCACGGCCAGATCAGCCATGATCTTGTTGAATGGCGGAGCAGGCTCGAGGGGCTAGATGGCCTACTCCTGTTCCTAATTCTTATGTTCTTATATGAGCCATTAATAAACTGAAGGAGCTCGCAGGACTGTTTGTGTCCGACGGTGAGCAATTGCGTCTGTCACGAGACTCCCTACGCCATCGTAATGCTCTCGGCTCAGGACAAACGTCCGTGCATTACTGGCGTGGAACGCACGGCTGTGAACATCCGCTCACATCAAAGAGCGAGAGCCGGGGCAATCCAGACTCGGGTTTCCACACCAACGCCTCGGGAGAAGCATGGTCTCCCGGAGAGTCGGGAGCGAGGCTCGGATCTCAGTCCTTGCGGCGTGGAGGCCAGGGAAGAAGGGACGAAGCCTAGGAGAGGACACGTGTTCAGCTCCTCCCTATCTCCGTAACCTCCTCCAGCCCCACAACCGCCCCGTCCTCCTCCTAGACTCTCAGCGCCTCCAGCTATGGCCTCTGTGTGCGTCCCGTGGAGCAGCTGCATGGTGACGGTCACAAGACTCAATAAAACCCCGGCCAGTTGAGTTCAGCTTCCCCACGATGAGGCTCGCAGTTGTGAGCCTGGTGGATGAACTGGTCGTGTTCAGTTTGATTGTCAAACCTTGGCTAATAAACCAGCTAGTTCTGTACGGCAAATGTGTAGCTGTGAATTCTTAAGCAAAGAACCCGTGAAGCAAATACATTACAATCCCCTACTTCCCTACAATCCCCTGCCATTGGCGGACGTGTCTTCAGCCGCTGAGACCTCCCACTCTGCAATTCCCTGCCTAAACCTCTTCCCCTCTCTCGCTCCTCCTTTAATACCCTTCTTAAAACCTACCTCCTTGACCAAGCTTTTGGTCAACCCGCTCCCAATGTTTACTTCTTTGGCTCACCGTCCATTGTTGTCCGATTGTGCTTCTCTGAAGCACCTTGGACCCAAGTGTCAGCCAATGGCTCACTGGGCAGCACACTCGCCTCTGAGTCAGAAGGTTGTGGGTTCAAGTCCCACTCCAGGGACTTGAGCACATAAATCCAGGCCGACACTCCCAGTGCAGTGCTGAGGGAGTGCGCACTGTCGGAGGGGCGGTACTGAGAGAGCGCCGCACTGTCGGAGAGGCAGTACTGAGAGAGCGCCGCACTGTCGGAGGGGCAGTACTGAGGGAGCGCCGCACTGTCGGAGGGGCAGTACTGAGGGAGTGCCGCACTGTCGGAGGGGCAGTACTGAGGGAGCGCCACACTGTCGGAGGGGCGGTACTGAGGGAGTGCCGCACTGTCGGAGGGGCGGTACTGAGGGAGCGCCGCACTGTCGGAGGGGCAGTACTGAGGGAGCGTCGTACTGTTGGAGGGGCAGTACTGAGGGTGTGCTGCACTGTCGGAGGGGCAGTACTGAGGGAGCGCCGCACTGTCGGAGGGGTGGTACTGAGGGAGTGCTGCACTGTCGGAGGGGCGGTACTGAGGGAGCGCCGCACTGTCGGAGGGGCAGTACTGAGGGAGCGTCGTACTGTTGGAGGGGCAGTACTGAGGGAGCGCCGCACTGTCGGAGGGGCCGTCTTTCGGATGAGACATTAAACCGAGGCCCCGTCTACCCTCTCAGATGGATGCAAAAGATCCCATGGCCACTCATTCGAAGAAGAGCATGGGAATTCTCCCCGGTGTCCTGGGGCCAATATTTATCCCTCGACCAACATAACAAAAACAGATAATCTGACCATGATCACATTGCTGTGTGTGGGAGCTTGCTGTGCACATGTTGCTGCCGCGTTTCCCACATTACAACAGTGACTGCACCCAAAAAGTGCTTCATTGGCTGTAAAGCGCTTTGGGACGTCCTGAGGTGGTGAAAGGCGCTACAGAAATGCAAGTCTTTCTTTATGGGATCATGGTGTGACCGAGACATGCTTGTGAATGTGAAGGTTCTGTCTCATCGATGCGAGTGAGAGTGACAGATTAGGGGGAGGGGGTGGGTTTTCTGTCGGCGGGGGACTTTGTGGGGTGGGACATTTCGGAAAACGCTGGTGCTCAGACCCTCTCAACTCTTCATTCCCTTGCAGCACTCTTCAATCTCATTCCTGTCGGGCTCAGAGTCGTGGCCATTCAGGGAGTGAAAACAGGTCTCTACGTTGCCATGAACGGCGATGGATACCTCTACACCTCAGTGAGTAACTGCGTCAGGCCATGGGTTAAACACGAGATGTCCAGCCTCCAAACCCCCGGCCCAGACTGATGGGACAACGTCTCACTGAGCTTCGTAAACCTGTCCCCACAAAACAACACTGGCCCCGACTACATGCTGGGACAGTGTAGAGGGAGCTTTACTCTGTATCTAACCCCGTGCTGTACCTGCCCTGGGAGTGTTTGATGGGACAGTGTAGAGGGAGCTTTACTCTGTATCTAACCCCGTGCTGTACCTGCCCTGGGAGTGTTTGGTGGGACAGTGTAGAGGGAGCTTTACTCTGTATCTAACCCCGTGCTATACCTGCCCTGGGAGTGTTTGATGGCACAGTGTAGAGGGAGCTTTACTCTGTATCTAACCCCGTGCTGAACCTGCCCTGTGAGTGTTTGATGGGACAGTGTAGAGGGAGCTTTACTCTGTATCTAACCCGCGCTGTACCTGGCCTGGGAGTGTTTGATGGGACAGTGTAGAGGGAGCTTTACTCTGTATCTAACCCCGTGCTGTACCTGCCCTGGGAGTGTTTGATGGGGCAGTGTAGAGGGAGCTTTACTCTGTATCTAACCCCGTGCTGTACCTGCCCTGGGAGTGTTTGATGGGACAGTGTAGAGGGAGCTTTACTCTGTATCTAACCCCGTGCTGTACCTGCCCTGGGAGTGTTTGATGGGACAGTGTAGAGGGAGCTTTACTCTGTATCTAACCCCGTGCTGTACCTGCCCTGTGAATTTTTAATGGGACAGTGTCGAGAGAGCTTTACTCTGTATCTAACCCCGTGCTGTACCTGCCCTGGGAATGTTTGACAGCACAGTGTAGAGGGAGCTTTACTCTGTATCTAACCCCGTGCTGTAGCTGCCCTGGGAGTGTTTGATGGGACAGTGTAGAGGGAGCTTTACTCTGTATCTAACCCCGTGCTGTACATGCCCTGGGAGTGTTTGATGGGACAGTGTAGAGGAAGCTTTACTCTGTATCTAACCCCGTGCTGTACCTGCCCTGGGAGTGTTTGATGGGACAGTGTAGAGGGAGCTATACTCTGTATCTAACCCCGTGCTGTACCTGCCCTGGGAGTGTGTGATGGCACAGTGTAGAGGGAGCTATACTCTGTATCTAACCCCGTGCTGTACTTGCCCTGGGAGTGTTTGATGGGACAGTGCAGAGGGAGCTTTACTCTGTATCTAACCCCGTGCTGTACCTGCCCTGGGAGTGTTTGATGGGACAGTGTAGAGGGAGCTTTACTCTGTATCTAACCCCGTGCTGTACCTGCCCTGGGAGTGTTTGATGGGACAGTGTAGAGGGAGCTTTACTCTGTATCTAACCCCGTGCTGTACCTGCCCTGGGAATTTTTAATGGGACAGTGTCGAGAGAGCTTTACTCTGTACCTAACCCCGTGCTGTACCTGCCCTGGGAGTGTTTGATGGCACAGTGTCGAGGGAGCTTTACTCTGTATCTAACCCCGTGCTGTACCTGCCCTGGGATTGTGTGATGGGACAGTGTAGAGGGAGCTTTACTCTGTATCTAACCCCGTGCTGTACCTGCCCTGGGAGTGTTTGATGGGACAGTGTAGAGGGAGCTTTACTCTATATCTAACCCCGTGCTGTACCTGCCCTGGGAGTGTTTGATGGGACAGTGTAGAGGAAGCTTTACTCTGTATCTAATCCCGTGCTGTACCTGCCCTGGGAATGTTTGATGGGGCAGTGTAGAGGGAGCTTTACTCTGTATCTAACCTCGTGCTGTACCTGCCCTGGGAGTGTGTGATGGGACAGTGTAGAGGGAGCTTTACTCTGTATCTAACCCCGTGCTGTACCTGCCCTGGGAGTGTTTGATGGGGCAGTGTAGAGGGAGCTTTACTCTGTATCTAACCCCGTGCTGTACCTGCCCTGGGAGTGTTTGATGGGACAGTGTAGAGGGAGCTTTACTCTGTATCTAACCCCGTGCTGTACCTGCCCTGGGAGTGTTTGATGGGACAGTGTAGAGGGAGCTTTACTCTGTATCTAACCCCGTGCTGTACCTGCCCTGTGAATTATTAATGGGACAGTGTCGAGAGAGCTTTACTCTGTATCTAACCCCGTGCTGTACCTGCCGTGGGAGTGTTTGATAGCATAGTGTAGAGGGAGCTTTACTCTGTATCTAACCCCGTGCTGTACCTGCCCTGGGAGTGTTTGATGGGACAGTGTAGAGGGAGCTTTACTCTGTATCTAACCCCGTGCTGTACCTGCCCTGTGAATTTTTAATGGGACAGTGTCGAGAGAGCTTTACTCTGTATCTAACCCCGTGCTGTACCTGCCCTGGGAATGTTTGACAGCACAGTGTAGAGGGAGCTTTACTCTGTATCTAACCCCGTGCTGTAGCTGCCCTGGGAGTGTTTGATGGGACAGTGTAGAGGGAGCTTTACTCTGTATCTAACCCCGTGCTGTACATGCCCTGGGAGTGTTTGATGGGACAGTGTAGAGGAAGCTTTACTCTGTATCTAACCCCGTGCTGTACCTGCCCTGGGAGTGTTTGATGGGACAGTGTAGAGGGAGCTATACTCTGTATCTAACCCCGTGCTGTACCTGCCCTGGGAGTGTGTGATGGCACAGTGTAGAGGGAGCTATACTCTGTATCTAACCCCGTGCTGTACTTGCCCTGGGAGTGTTTGATGGGACAGTGCAGAGGGAGCTTTACTCTGTATCTAACCCCGTGCTGTACCTGCCCTGGGAGTGTTTGATGGGACAGTGTAGAGGGAGCTTTACTCTGTATCTAACCCCGTGCTGTACCTGCCCTGGGAGTGTTTGATGGGACAGTGTAGAGGGAGCTTTACTCTGTATCTAACCCCGTGCTGTACCTGCCCTGGGAATTTTTAATGGGACAGTGTCGAGAGAGCTTTACTCTGTACCTAACCCCGTGCTGTACCTGCCCTGGGAGTGTTTGATGGCACAGTGTAGAGGGAGCTTTACTCTGTATCTAACCCCGTGCTGTACCTGCCCTGGGATTGTGTGATGGGACAGTGTAGAGGGAGCTTTACTCTGTATCTAACCCCGTGCTGTACCTGCCCTGGGAGTGTTTGATGGGACAGTGTAGAGGGAGCTTTACTCTATATCTAACCCCGTGCTGTACCTGCCCTGGGAGTGTTTGATGGGACAGTGTAGAGGAAGCTTTACTCTGTATCTAATCCCGTGCTGTACCTGCCCTGGGAATGTTTGATGGGGCAGTGTAGAGGGAGCTTTACTCTGTATCTAACCTCGTGCTGTACCTGCCCTGGGAGTGTGTGATGGGACAGTGTAGAGGGAGCTTTACTCTGTATCTAACCCCGTGCTGTACCTGCCCTGGGAGTGTTTGATGGGGCAGTGTAGAGGGAGCTTTACTCTGTATCTAACCCCGTGCTGTACCTGCCCTGGGAGTGTTTGATGGGACAGTGTAGAGGGAGCTTTACTCTGTATCTAACCCCGTGCTGTACCTGCCCTGGGAGTGTTTGATGGGACAGTGTAGAGGGAGCTTTACTCTGTATCTAACCCCGTGCTGTACCTGCCCTGTGAATTATTAATGGGACAGTGTCGAGAGAGCTTTACTCTGTATCTAACCCCGTGCTGTACCTGCCGTGGGAGTGTTTGATAGCATAGTGTAGAGGGAGCTTTACTCTGTATCTAACCCCGTGCTGTACCTGCCCTGGGAGTGTTTGATGGGACAGTGTAGAGGGAGCTTTACTCTGTATCTAACCCCGTGCTGTACCTGCCCTGGGAGTGTTTGATGGGACATTGTAGAGGAAGCTTTACTCTGTATCTAACCCCGTGCTGTACCTGCCCTGGGAGTGTTTGATGGGACAGTGTAGAGGGAGTTATACTCTGTATCTAACCCCGTGCTGTACCTGCCCTGGGAGTGTGTGATGGCACAGTGTAGAGGGAGCTATACTCTGTATCTAACCCCGTGCTGTACTTGCCCTGGGAGTGTTTGATGGGACAGTGTAGAGGGAGCTTTACTCTGTATCTAACCCCGTGCTGTACCTGCCCTGGGAGTGTTTGATGGGACAGTGTAGAGGGAGCTTTACTCTGTATCTAACCCCGTGCTGTACCTGCCCTGGGAGTGTTTGATGGGACAGTGCAGAGGGAGCTTTACTCTGTATCTAACCCCGTGATGTACCTGCCCTGGGAGTGTTTGATGGGACAGTGTAGAGGGAGCTTTACTCTGTATCTAACCCCGTGCTGTACCTGCCCTGGGAATCTTTAATGGGACAGTGTCGAGAGAGCTTTACTCTGTATCTAACCCCGTGCTGTACCTGCCCTGGGAGTGTTTGATGGCACAGTGTAGAGGGAGCTTTACTCTGTATCTAACCCCGTGCTGTACCTGCCCTGGGATTGTGTGATGGGACAGTGTAGAGGGAGCTTTACTCTGTATCTAACCCCGTGCTGTACCTGCCCTGGGAGTGTTTGATGGGACAGTGTAGAGGGAGCTTTATTCTATATCTAACCCCGTGCTGTACCTGCCCTGGGAATTTTTAATAGGACAGTGTCGAGAGAGCTTTACTCTGTATCTAACCCCGTGCTGTACCTGCCCTGGGAGTGTTTGATGGCACAGTGTAGAGGGAGCTTTACTCTGTATCTAACCCCGTGCTGTACCTGCCCTGGGAGTGTGTGATGGGACAGTGTAGAGGGAGCTTTACTCTGTATCTAACCCCGTGCTGTACCTGCCCTGGGAGTGTTTGATGGGACAGTGTAGAGGGAGCTTCACTCGATATCTAACCCCGTGCTGTACCTGCCCTGGGAGTGTTTGATGGGACAGTGTAGAGGGAGCTTTACTCTGTATCTAACCCCGTGCTGTACCTGCCCTGGGAGTGTTTGATGGGACAGTGTAGAGGGAGCTTTACTCTGTATCTAACCCCGTGCTGTACCTGCCCTGGGAGTGTTTGATGGGACAGTGTAGAGGGAGCTTTACTCTGTATCTAACCCCGTGCTGTACCTGCCCTGGGAATTTTTAATGGGACAGTGTCGAGAGAGCTTTACTCTGTACCTAACCCCGTGCTGTACCTGCCCTGGGAGTGTGTGATGGCACAGTGTAGAGGGAGCTATACTCTGTATCTAACCCCGTGCTGTACTTGCCCTGGGAGTGTTTGATGGGACAGTGCAGAGGGAGCTTTACTCTGTATCTAACCCCGTGCTGTACCTGCCCTGGGAGTGTTTGATGGCACAGTGTAGAGGGAGCTTTACTCTGTATCTAACCCCGTGCTGTACCTGCCCTGGGATTGTGTGATGGGACAGTGTAGAGGGAGCTTTACTCTGTATCTAACCCCGTGCTGTACCTGCCCTGGGAGTGTTTGATGGGACAGTGTAGAGGGAGCTTTACTCTATATCTAACCCCGTGCTGTACCTGCCCTGGGAGTGTTTGATGGGACAGTGTAGAGGAAGCTTTACTCTGTATCTAATCCCGTGCTGTACCTGCCCTGGGAATGTTTGATGGGGCAGTGTAGAGGGAGCTTTACTCTGTATCTAACCTCGTGCTGTACCTGCCCTGGGAGTGTGTGATGGGACAGTGTAGAGGGAGCTTTACTCTGTATCTAACCCCGTGCTGTACCTGCCCTGGGAGTGTTTGATGGGGCAGTGTAGAGGGAGCTTTACTCTGTATCTAACCCCGTGCTGTACCTGCCCTGGGAGTGTTTGATGGGACAGTGTAGAGGGAGCTTTACTCTGTATCTAACCCCGTGCTGTACCTGCCCTGGGAGTGTTTGATGGGACAGTGTAGAGGGAGCTTTACTCTGTATCTAACCCCGTGCTGTACCTGCCCTGTGAATTTTTAATGGGACAGTGTCGAGAGAGCTTTACTCTGTATCTAACCCCGTGCTGTACCTGCCCTGGGAGTGTGTGATGGCACAGTGTAGAGGGAGCTATACTCTGTATCCAACCCCGTGCTGTACTTGCCCTGGGAGTGTTTGATGGGACAGTGTAGAGGGAGCTTTACTCTGTATCTAACCCCGTGCTGTACCTGCCCTGGGAGTGTTTGATGGGACAGTGCAGAGGGAGCTTTACTCTGTATCTAACCCCGTGATGTACCTGCCCTGGGAGTGTTTGATGGGACAGTGTAGAGGGAGCTTTACTCTGTATCTAACCCCGTGCTGTGCCTGCCCTGGGAATCTTTAATGGGACAGTGTCGAGAGAGCTTTACTCTGTATCTAACCCCGTGCTGTACCTGCCCTGGGAGTGTTTGATGGCACAGTGTAGAGGGAGCTTTACTCTGTATCTAACCCCGTGCTGGACCTGCCCTGGGATTGTGTGATGGGACAGTGTAGAGGGAGCTTTACTCTGTATCTAACCCCGTGCTGTACCTGCCCTGGGAGTGTTTGATGGGACAGTGTAGAGGGAGCTTTATTCTATATCTAACCCCGTGCTGTACCTGCCCTGGGAATTTTTAATGGGACAGTGTCGAGAGAGCTTTACTCTGTATCTAACCCCGTGCTGTACCTGCCCTGGGAGTGTTTGATGGCACAGTGTAGAGGGAGCTTTACTCTGTATCTAACCCCGTGCTGTACCTGCCCTGGGAGTGTGTGATGGGACAGTGTAGAGGGAGCTTTACTCTGTATCTAACCCCGTGCTGTACCTGCCCTGGGAGTGTTTGATGGGACAGTGTAGAGGGAGCTTCACTCTATATCTAACCCCGTGCTGTACCTGCCCTGGGAGCGTTTGATGGGACAGTGTAGAGGGAGCTTTATTCTGTATCTAACCCCGTGCTGTACCTGCCCTGGGAGTGTTTGATGGGACAGTGTAGAGGGAGCTTTACTCTGTATCTAACCCCGTGCTGTACCTGCCCTGGGAATGTTTGATGGGACAGTGTAGAGGGAGATTTACTCTGTATCTAACCCCGTGCTGTACCTGCCCTGGGAATTTTTAATGGGACAGTGTCGAGAGAGCTTTACTCTGTACCTAACCCCGTGCTGTACCTGCCCTGGGAGTGTTTGATGGCACAGTGTAGAGGGAGCTATACTCTGTATCTAACCCCGTGCTGTACTTGCCCTGGGAGTGTTTGATGGGACAGTGCAGAGGGAGCTTTACTCTGTATCTAACCCCGTGCTGTACCTGCCCTGGGAGTGTTTGATGGGACAGTGTAGAGGGAGCTTTACTCTGTATCTAACCCCGTGCTGTACCTGCCCTGGGAGTGTTTGATGGGACAGTGTAGAGGGAGCTTTACTCTGTATCTAACCCCGTGCTGTACCTGCCGTGGGAATTTTTAATGGGACAGTGTCGAGAGAGCTTTACTCTGTACCTAACCCCGTGCTGTACCTGCCCTGGGAGTGTTTGATGGCACAGTGTCGAGGGAGCTTTACTCTGTATCTAACCCCGTGCTGTACCTGCCCTGGGATTGTGTGATGGGACAGTGTAGAGGGAGCTTTACTCTGTATCTAACCCCGTGCTGTACCTGCCCTGGGAGTGTTTGATGGGACAGTGTAGAGGGAGCTTTACTCTATATCTAACCCCGTGCTGTACCTGCCCTGTGAATTTTTAATGGGGCAGTGTAGAGGGAGCTTTACTCTGTATCTAACCCCGTGCTGTACCTGCCCTGGGAGTGTTTGATGGGACAGTGTAGAGGGAGCTTTACTCTGTATCTAACCCCGTGCTGTACCTGCCCTGGGAGTGTTTGATGGGACAGTGTAGAGGGAGCTTTACTCTGTATCTAACCCCGTGCTGTACCTGCCCTGTGAATTATTAATGGGACAGTGTCGAGAGAGCTTTACTCTGTATCTAACCCCGTGCTGTACCTGCCGTGGGAGTGTTTGATAGCATAGTGTAGAGGGAGCTTTACTCTGTATCTAACCCCGTGCTGTACCTGCCCTGGGAGTGTTTGATGGGACAGTGTAGAGGGAGCTTTACTCTGTATCTAACCCCGTGCTGTACCTGCCCTGGGAGTGTTTGATGGGACATTGTAGAGGAAGCTTTACTCTGTATCTAACCCCGTGCTGTACCTGCCCTGGGAGTGTTTGATGGGACAGTGTAGAGGGAGTTATACTCTGTATCTAACCCCGTGCTGTACCTGCCCTGGGAGTGTGTGATGGCACAGTGTAGAGGGAGCTATACTCTGTATCTAACCCCGTGCTGTACTTGCCCTGGGAGTGTTTGATGGGACAGTGTAGAGGGAGCTTTACTCTGTATCTAACCCCGTGCTGTACCTGCCCTGGGAGTGTTTGATGGGACAGTGTAGAGGGAGCTTTACTCTGTATCTAACCCCGTGCTGTACCTGCCCTGGGAGTGTTTGATGGGACAGTGCAGAGGGAGCTTTACTCTGTATCTAACCCCGTGATGTACCTGCCCTGGGAGTGTTTGATGGGACAGTGTAGAGGGAGCTTTACTCTGTATCTAACCCCGTGCTGTACCTGCCCTGGGAATCTTTAATGGGACAGTGTCGAGAGAGCTTTACTCTGTATCTAACCCCGTGCTGTACCTGCCCTGGGAGTGTTTGATGGCACAGTGTAGAGGGAGCTTTACTCTGTATCTAACCCCGTGCTGTACCTGCCCTGGGATTGTGTGATGGGACAGTGTAGAGGGAGCTTTACTCTGTATCTAACCCCGTGCTGTACCTGCCCTGGGAGTGTTTGATGGGACAGTGTAGAGGGAGCTTTATTCTATATCTAACCCCGTGCTGTACCTGCCCTGGGAATTTTTAATAGGACAGTGTCGAGAGAGCTTTACTCTGTATCTAACCCCGTGCTGTACCTGCCCTGGGAGTGTTTGATGGCACAGTGTAGAGGGAGCTTTACTCTGTATCTAACCCCGTGCTGTACCTGCCCTGGGAGTGTGTGATGGGACAGTGTAGAGGGAGCTTTACTCTGTATCTAACCCCGTGCTGTACCTGCCCTGGGAGTGTTTGATGGGACAGTGTAGAGGGAGCTTCACTCGATATCTAACCCCGTGCTGTACCTGCCCTGGGAGTGTTTGATGGGACAGTGTAGAGGGAGCTTTACTCTGTATCTAACCCCGTGCTGTACCTGCCCTGGGAGTGTTTGATGGGACAGTGTAGAGGGAGCTTTACTCTGTATCTAACCCCGTGCTGTACCTGCCCTGGGAGTGTTTGATGGGACAGTGTAGAGGGAGCTTTACTCTGTATCTAACCCCGTGCTGTACCTGCCCTGGGAATTTTTAATGGGACAGTGTCGAGAGAGCTTTACTCTGTACCTAACCCCGTGCTGTACCTGCCCTGGGAGTGTGTGATGGCACAGTGTAGAGGGAGCTATACTCTGTATCTAACCCCGTGCTGTACTTGCCCTGGGAGTGTTTGATGGGACAGTGCAGAGGGAGCTTTACTCTGTATCTAACCCCGTGCTGTACCTGCCCTGGGAGTGTTTGATGGCACAGTGTAGAGGGAGCTTTACTCTGTATCTAACCCCGTGCTGTACCTGCCCTGGGATTGTGTGATGGGACAGTGTAGAGGGAGCTTTACTCTGTATCTAACCCCGTGCTGTACCTGCCCTGGGAGTGTTTGATGGGACAGTGTAGAGGGAGCTTTACTCTATATCTAACCCCGTGCTGTACCTGCCCTGGGAGTGTTTGATGGGACAGTGTAGAGGAAGCTTTACTCTGTATCTAATCCCGTGCTGTACCTGCCCTGGGAATGTTTGATGGGGCAGTGTAGAGGGAGCTTTACTCTGTATCTAACCTCGTGCTGTACCTGCCCTGGGAGTGTGTGATGGGACAGTGTAGAGGGAGCTTTACTCTGTATCTAACCCCGTGCTGTACCTGCCCTGGGAGTGTTTGATGGGGCAGTGTAGAGGGAGCTTTACTCTGTATCTAACCCCGTGCTGTACCTGCCCTGGGAGTGTTTGATGGGACAGTGTAGAGGGAGCTTTACTCTGTATCTAACCCCGTGCTGTACCTGCCCTGGGAGTGTTTGATGGGACAGTGTAGAGGGAGCTTTACTCTGTATCTAACCCCGTGCTGTACCTGCCCTGTGAATTTTTAATGGGACAGTGTCGAGAGAGCTTTACTCTGTATCTAACCCCGTGCTGTACCTGCCCTGGGAGTGTGTGATGGCACAGTGTAGAGGGAGCTATACTCTGTATCCAACCCCGTGCTGTACTTGCCCTGGGAGTGTTTGATGGGACAGTGTAGAGGGAGCTTTACTCTGTATCTAACCCCGTGCTGTACCTGCCCTGGGAGTGTTTGATGGGACAGTGCAGAGGGAGCTTTACTCTGTATCTAACCCCGTGATGTACCTGCCCTGGGAGTGTTTGATGGGACAGTGTAGAGGGAGCTTTACTCTGTATCTAACCCCGTGCTGTGCCTGCCCTGGGAATCTTTAATGGGACAGTGTCGAGAGAGCTTTACTCTGTATCTAACCCCGTGCTGTACCTGCCCTGGGAGTGTTTGATGGCACAGTGTAGAGGGAGCTTTACTCTGTATCTAACCCCGTGCTGGACCTGCCCTGGGATTGTGTGATGGGACAGTGTAGAGGGAGCTTTACTCTGTATCTAACCCCGTGCTGTACCTGCCCTGGGAGTGTTTGATGGGACAGTGTAGAGGGAGCTTTATTCTATATCTAACCCCGTGCTGTACCTGCCCTGGGAATTTTTAATGGGACAGTGTCGAGAGAGCTTTACTCTGTATCTAACCCCGTGCTGTACCTGCCCTGGGAGTGTTTGATGGCACAGTGTAGAGGGAGCTTTACTCTGTATCTAACCCCGTGCTGTACCTGCCCTGGGAGTGTGTGATGGGACAGTGTAGAGGGAGCTTTACTCTGTATCTAACCCCGTGCTGTACCTGCCCTGGGAGTGTTTGATGGGACAGTGTAGAGGGAGCTTCACTCTATATCTAACCCCGTGCTGTACCTGCCCTGGGAGCGTTTGATGGGACAGTGTAGAGGGAGCTTTATTCTGTATCTAACCCCGTGCTGTACCTGCCCTGGGAGTGTTTGATGGGACAGTGTAGAGGGAGCTTTACTCTGTATCTAACCCCGTGCTGTACCTGCCCTGGGAATGTTTGATGGGACAGTGTAGAGGGAGATTTACTCTGTATCTAACCCCGTGCTGTACCTGCCCTGGGAATTTTTAATGGGACAGTGTCGAGAGAGCTTTACTCTGTACCTAACCCCGTGCTGTACCTGCCCTGGGAGTGTTTGATGGCACAGTGTAGAGGGAGCTATACTCTGTATCTAACCCCGTGCTGTACTTGCCCTGGGAGTGTTTGATGGGACAGTGCAGAGGGAGCTTTACTCTGTATCTAACCCCGTGCTGTACCTGCCCTGGGAGTGTTTGATGGGACAGTGTAGAGGGAGCTTTACTCTGTATCTAACCCCGTGCTGTACCTGCCCTGGGAGTGTTTGATGGGACAGTGTAGAGGGAGCTTTACTCTGTATCTAACCCCGTGCTGTACCTGCCGTGGGAATTTTTAATGGGACAGTGTCGAGAGAGCTTTACTCTGTACCTAACCCCGTGCTGTACCTGCCCTGGGAGTGTTTGATGGCACAGTGTCGAGGGAGCTTTACTCTGTATCTAACCCCGTGCTGTACCTGCCCTGGGATTGTGTGATGGGACAGTGTAGAGGGAGCTTTACTCTGTATCTAACCCCGTGCTGTACCTGCCCTGGGAGTGTTTGATGGGACAGTGTAGAGGGAGCTTTACTCTATATCTAACCCCGTGCTGTACCTGCCCTGGGAGTGTTTGATGGGACAGTGTAGAGGAAGCTTTACTCTGTATCTAACCCCGTGCTGTACCTGCCCTGGGAATGTTTGATGGGGCAGTGTAGAGGGAGCTTTACTCTGTATCTAACCTCATGCTGTACCTGCCCTGGGAGTGTGTGATGGGACAGTGTAGAGGGAGCTTTACTCTGTATCTAACCCCGTGCTGTACCTGCCCTGGGAGTGTTTGATGGGGCAGTGTAGAGGGAGCTTTACTCTGTATCTAACCCCGTGCTGTACCTGCCCTGGGAGTGTTTGATGGGACAGTGTAGAGGGAGCTTTACTCTGTATCTAACCCCGTGCTGTACCTGCCCTGGGAGTGTTTGATGGCACAGTGTAGAGGGAGCTTTACTCTGTATCTAACCCCGTGCTGTACCTGCCCTGGGAGTGTTTGATGGGACAGTGTAGAGGAAGCTTTACTCTGTATCTAACCCCGTGCTGTACCTGCCCTGGGAGTGTTTGATGGGACAGTGTAGAGGGAGTTATACTCTGTATCTAACCCCGTGCTGTACCTGCCCTGGGAGTGTGTGATGGCACAGTGTAGAGGGAGCTATACTCTGTATCTAACCCCGTGCTGTACTTGCCCTGGGAGTGTTTGATGGGACAGTGTAGAGGGAGCTTTACTCTGTATCTAACCCCGTGCTGTACCTGCCCTGGGAGTGTTTGATGGGACAGTGTAGAGGGAGCTTTACTCTGTATCTAACCCCGTGCTGTACCTGCCCTGGAAGTGTTTGATGGGACAGTGCAGAGGGAGCTTTACTCTGTATCTAACCCCGTGATGTACCTGCCCTGGGAGTGTTTGATGGGACAGTGTAGAGGGAGCTTTACTCTGTATCTAACCCCGTGCTGTACCTGCCCTGGGAATCTTTAATGGGACAGTGTAGAGGGAGCTTTACTCTGTATCTAACCCCGTGCTGTACCTGCCCTGGGAGTGTTTGATGGCACAGTGTAGAGGGAGCTTTACTCTGTATCTAACCCCGTGCTGTACCTGCCCTGGGATTGTGTGATGGGACAGTGTAGAGGGAGCTTTACTCTGTATCTAACCCCGTGCTGTACCTGCCCTGGGAGTGTTTGATGGGACAGTGTAGAGGGAGCTTTACTCTATATCTAACCCCGTGCTGTACCTGCCCTGGGAATTTTTAATGGGACAGTGTCGAGAGAGCTTTACTCTGTATCTAACCCCGTGCTGTACCTGCCCTGGGAGTGTTTGATGGCACAGTGTAGAGGGAGCTTTACTCTGTATCTAACCCCGTGCTGTACCTGCCCTGGGAGTGTGTGATGGGACAGTGTAGAGGGAGCTTTACTCTGTATCTAACCCCGTGCTGTACCTGCCCTGGGAGTGTTTGATGGGACAGTGTAGAGGGAGCTTTACTCTATATCTAACCCCGTGCTGTACCTGCCCTGGGAGTGTTTGATGGGACAGTGTAGAGGGAGCTTTACTCTGTATCTAACCCCGTGCTGTACCTGCCCTGGGAGTGTTTGATGGGACAGTGTAGAGGGAGCTTTACTCTTTATCTAACCCCGTGCTGTACCTGCCCTGGGTGTGTTTGATGGGGCAGTGTAGAGGGAGCTTTACTCTGTATCTAACCCGTGCTGTACCTGCCCTGGGAGTGTTTCATGGGACAGGGTAGAGGGAGCTGTACTCTGTATCTAACCTCGTGCTGTGCCTGCCCTGGTAGTGTTTGATGGGACAGTGTAGAGGGAGCTTTACTCTGTATCTAACCCCGTGCTGTACCTGCCCTGGGAGTGTTTGATGGGACAGTGTAGAGGGAGCTTTACTCTGTATCTGACCCTGTGCTGTATCTGCCCTGGGAGCGTTTGATGGGACAGTGTCGAGGGAGCTTTACTCTGTATCTAACCCCGTGCTGTACCTGCCCTGGGAGTGTTTGATGGGACAGTGTAGAGGGAGCTTTACTCTGTATCTAACCCCGTGCTGTACCTGCCCTGGGAGTGTTTGATGGGACAGTGTAGAGGGAGCTTTACTCTGTATCTAACCCCGTGCTGTACCTGCCCTGGGAGTGTTTGATGGGACAGTGTAGAGGGAGCTTTACTCTGTAACTAACCCTGTGCTGTACCTGCCCTGGGAGTGTTTGATGCCGACACTGGAGCCTAGATTTTTGGCTGCTTTCGCCCCGGAGGGCCGTCAATGGTGGCAGTGAGCTCTTCCGGGCAGTTGGCCAGCATCACGCGTCCCACCGGGCTTTTCGGGGCCGGTTTCGGCCGGACGCGGAGCATTACCGCCCGGAAGAGGCGACCCAGACTGCAACGGCCCTGGGTTGCCATGCCATCGCAATTTTTGGCTGCCGCCCGAACCGTAGCGCCCGTACAGCGCCCCCTGCTGGGACCGCCTGTGAAAGCGGGCGGCCCGAGCTGTCGCGGCCACAGTGAGGTCAGTAATGTCGACCGCAGGTCAGTGTGCTCGGCTTTTATTTCATTTCTTGGGCGATTTATGTTGTGAGTTATTTATTGGGAATGTTTTGGGATTTTTTTTTCAGGTTTTTCACCCCCCACCCACCCTAGGCCTCTCACAGAGTTCCTTCGAGGCCAGCTGCTTAGCTCGGGATTTTCAGCCGCTCAGCTGGCCTTGCGCCCTGAGAGAGGTGTGTAACGCCACCTTTAGCACACCGCCCCACACTCAGGGCCCAGCTGACGAATTTTGCGGACTGAGGCGCAAACTGTTCCTGGGCGCAAATGTTACCGTCCTGCCTGCCATTACCGCCCGAAATGAGCAAAACCGACAATCCAGCAAGTGTCCATACTAACATAGAAACAGAGAAACATAGAAACATCGAAAATAGGTGCAGGAGTAGGCCATTCGACCCTTCGAGCCTGTACCACCATTCAATATGATCATGGCTGATCATTCACCTCAGTACCCCATTCCTGCTTTCTCCCCATACCCCTTGATCCCTTTAGCCGTAAGGGCCACATCTAACTCTCTTTTGAATGTATCCAACGAACTGGCCCCAACAACTCTCTGTGGTAGAGAATTCCACAGGTTCACAATTCTCTGAGTGAAGAAGTTTCTCCTCATCTCGGTCCTAAATGGCTTACCCCTTATCCTTAGACTGTGACCCCTGGTTCTGGACTTCCCCAACATTGGGAACATTCTTCCTGCATCTAACCTGTCCAATCCCGTCAGAATTTTAGACATTTCTGTCAGATTCCCCCTCATTCGTCTCAATTCCAGTGAGTATAAGCTTAGCCGATCCAGTCTTTCCTCATAGGTTAGTCCTGCCATCCCGGGAATCAGTCTGGTGAACCTTCGCTGCACTCCCTCAATAGCAAGAATGTCCTTCCTCAGATTAGGAGACCAAAACTACACACAAAACGCAAGGTGTAGTCTCACCAAGGCCCTTTACAACTGCAGCAAGACCTCCCTGTTCCTATACTCAAATCCTCTTGCTATGAAGGCCAGCATACCATTTGCTTTCTTTACTGCCTGCTGTACCTGCATGCCTACCTTCAATGACTGATGCACCATGACACCCAGGTCTCGTTGCACCTCCCCTTTTACTAATCTGTCACCATTCAGATAATAATCTCCTTCATGTTTTTGCCCCCAAAGTGGATAACCTCACATTTATCCACATTAAACTGCATCTGCCATGCATTTGCCCACTCACCTAACCTGTCCAAGTCACCCTGCAGCCTCTTAGCATCCTCCTCACAGCTCACACCGCCACCCAGCTTAGTGTCAGCTGCAAACCTGGAGATATTACATTCAATTCCTTCGACTAAATCATTAATGTATATTGTAAATAGCTGGGGTCCCAGCACTGAACCCTGCGGCACCCCACTGGTCACTGCCTCATGATTAAGACTTAAAGGATTATTACAAATAATTACATTGTTCAATAATATTACTTGGGTTTTTCTGCGATTGTTTCATCAATTGAAAGGTTGGGCAGGAAATGAACAGTCTCAATTTATTTATTCAGATCAAAATGTCGCTCAGCGATATATTGATAATTTAATTTGCACATTTGGTTTGTGTATATATTATATGTTCACGATGGAAACTATTGCTTTACCATCTCTCCCTTCGATCAGTATAAATTAAACCTCGCGGTGTGTGTGTGTGTGTGTGTGTGTGTGTGTATGGGGGGCAGTCTGGGCTCACACTGCACACCAGAAGGTTTCGACACTTGAGTGTGAGCCCGGTGTGCTGTCAGAAACACGCACCCCCCCCGCTACTGAGGGGCAAAGAGTTAAGCGGTTTGGGGCGGAGCGGTGGAACTGCCCTCATTCTGTCTCAGCCCGCAGGACAACTTCCTGACTGATGCCTTCGTCTCTCACCTGCAGCTCGCAGTCCCCGATGGGCCCTCAGAACTGGGTCAGGCACAGCAGGGAAAGCTGCGAATAAACGCGTGAGAGGAACCCGTCTCTCCTCCCACAGAGGCCGCTGGCTCAGCGAAGGCCTGCCGTCTCTCTCCCCCTGCTTCACGTTCTTATTTTCCTTCTGACAAGAAAAGCCTAGGGTTCCCGCCGAGAGATGCAGGGGTTGTCTTATGAGGAAAGGTTGAACAGGTTGGGCCTCCACTCATTGGAGTTTAGAAGGCAGAGAGGTGATCTTATTGAAAGGTATAAGATTCTGAGGGGGCTCGACAGGGTAGAGGCAGAGAGGATGTTTCCCCTCGTGGGGGGAATCTAGAACGAGGGGGCATAGTCTCAGAATAAGGGGTCGCCCATTTAAGATGGAGATGAGAAGGAATTTCTTCTCTCAGAGGGTCGTGAATCTTTGGAGTTCTCTGCCCCAGAGAGCTGTGGAGGCTGGGTCATTGAATATATTTAAGGCGGAGATAAAGAGATTTTTGAGCGATAGGGGAGTGAAGGGTTATGGGGAGTGGGCGGTGAAGTGGAGCTGAGTCCATGATCAGATCAGACCATGATCTTATTGAATGGCGGAGCAGGCTCGAGGGGCCGAATGGCCGACTCCTGCTCCCATTTCTTATGTTCTTATGGGAGCCACTGGCGTGGCTCAGATTCAACTTAAACCACGCTGTGCGATCACTCGCATCTCCCAGGTGTCCGCTTCTTTTTTTTTTCGGTCATGGGATGTGGGCGTCGCTGGCAAGGCCGGCATTTATTGCCCATCCCCTAATTGCCCCTCGAGAAGGTGGTGGTGAGCCGCCTTCTTGAACCGCTGCAGTCCGTGTGGTGAAGGTGCTCCCACAGTGCTGTTAGGGAGGGAGTTCCAGGATTGTGACCCAGAGACGATGAAGGAATGGCCGATATATTTCCAAGTCGGGATGGTGTGTGACTGGGAGGGGAACGTGGAGGTGGTGGTGTTCCCATGTGCCTGCTGCCCTTGTCCTTCTAGGAGGTAGAGGTGGCGGGTTTGGGAGGTGCTGCCGAAGAAGCCTTGGCGAGTTGCTGCAGTGCATCTTGTAGACGGTACACACTGCAGCCAGGGGGCGCCGGTGGTGGAGGGAGTGAGTGTTGAAGGTGGTGGGTAGCGTGCCCATCGAGCGGGCTGCTTTGTCCTGGATGGTGTCGAGCTTCTCGAGTGTTGTTGGAGCTGCACTCATCCAGGCAAGTGGAGAGTGTTCCCTCACACTCCTGACTTGTGCCTTGTAGATGGTGGAGGGGCTTTGGGGAGTCAGGAGGTGAGACACTGGCCGCAGAATACCCAGCCTCTGACACGCTCTTGTTGCCACAGTATTTATGTGGCTGGTCCAGTTAAGTTTCTGGTCAATGGTGACCCCCAGGATGTTGATGGTGGGAGATACGGCGATGGTAATGCTGTTGAATTTCGCTGACCTTTCAACCATTAAACACTCGCAGGCAGGGACACAAAACATACAAAGGCTAATGGAATGATGGCCATAACCAGAAGGGGGGCCTGAATACAAAGGGATGCTTCAGTTGTACAGAGACTTGCTCAGACCCCCATCTGGAGTAACTGCGTTCAGTTCTGCGCCCCGCATCACAAGAAGGATATATTCGCCTTCAATGGGAGCGAGCCATAGATTGCCCAGAATGACAGTGTCAGCTGTGGCTCACTGGGCAGCACACACGCCTCTGAGTCAGAAGGTTGTGGGTTCAAGTCCCACTCCAGAGACTTGAGCACATAAATCCAGGCTGACACTCCCAGTGCAGTACTGAGGGAGCGCCGCACTGTCGGAGGTGCGGTGCTGAGGGAGCGCCGCACTGTCGGAGGGGCAGTACTGAGGGAGCGCCGCACTGTCGGAGGGGCAGTACTGAGGGAGCGCCGCACTGTCGGAGGGGCAGTACTGAGGGAGCGCCGCACTGTCGGAGGGGCAGTACTGAGGGAGCGCCGCACTGTCGGAGGTGCGGTGCTGAGGGAGCGCCGCACTGTCGGAGGGGCAGTACTGAGGGAGCGCCGCACTGTCGGAGGGGCAGTGCTGAGGGAACGCCGCACTATCGGAGGGGCAGCGCTGAGGGAGCGCCGCACTGTCGGAGGGGCGGTACTGAGGGAGTGCCACACTGTCGGAGGGGCAGTACTGAGGGAGCGCCGCACTGTCGGAGGGGCGGTACTGAGGGAGTGCCACACTGTCGGAGGAGAGGTACTGAGGGAGCGCCGCACTGTCGGAGGGGCAGCGCTGAGGGAGCGCCGCACTGTCGGAGGGGCAGCGCTGAGGGAGCGCCGCACTGTCGGAGGGGCAGCGCTAATTGTCGGAGGGACAGTGCTGAGGGAGTGCCGCACTGTCGGAGGGGCAGTGCCAAGGGAGCGCCGCACTGTCGGAGGGGCAGTGCTGAGGGAGTGCCGCACTGTCGGAGGGGCACTGCTGAGGGAGCGCCGCACTGTCGGAGGTGCCATCTTTTGAATGAGACATTAAACTGAGATCTGCTCTCTCAGGTGGGTGTGAAAGACCCCAGTGTTATACAGTGACAGGGGAGTTCTCCACGGTGTCCTGGGACCAATATTTATCTCTCAACCAACATCACTAAAACAGATGATCTGCATCATTATCACATTGCTGTTTGTGGGAGCTTGCTGTGCGCATTTTGACTGGCGCGTTTCCCATATTGCAAGAGTGACTACACTCCAAAAAGTACTTCATTGGTTGTAAAGCGCTTTGAGATGACCAACAGAGCCTCCGACAGTGCAGCGCACCTTCAGTACTGCACTGGGACAGTCAGCCTGGATTATGGGCTCAAGTTTCTTGACTGGGTCTTGACCCCACGACCTCCTGACTCAGACAAGAAAACGCAACCTGCTGACATTGCTCCCTTTCATCTCCTTTGTGGCTGGGAAAACATAGTTTCACAGGCGACGAGGAGAGGAATATCGGGAGCTGTCATTTCAAATCCCAGCTACCACCACATCCCACGTATCACAAGCCAATAACGTATCTTGGAACTCTGATGCAGCAATGAGAGAACAGTGCTATGAACAGCCCATTACAAATCTCCAGGCAACGACATTCAAATGGGAAAAACAAGCCAGTAAGGGCAAATAGAGCCAGGGTACAGTACTGGGGGCTACAGGTGTGTCACTGTAAAACACTGGGGTACAGTACTGGGGGGTACAGGTCTGTCACTGTATAACACTGGGGTACAGTACTGGTGGGTACAGGTCTGTCACTGTATAACACTGGGGTACAGTACTGGGGGTACAGGTCTGTCACTGTGTAACACTGGGGTACAGTACTGGTGGGTACAGGTCTGTCACTGTATAACACTGGGGTACAGTACTGGTGGGTACAGGTCTTTCACTGTATAACACTGGAGTACAGTACTGGTGGTACAGGTCTGTCACTGTATAACACTGGGGTACAGTACTGGTGGGTACAGGTCTGTCACTGTATAACACTGGGGTACAGTACTGGTGGTACAGGTCTGTCACTATAACACTGGGGTACAGTACTGGGGGGTACAGGTCTGTCACTGTATAACACTGGGGTACAGGACTGGTGGGTACAGGTCTGTCACTGTATAACACTGGGGTACAGTACTGGTGGGTACAGGTCTGTCACTGTATAACACTGGGGTAAAGTACTGGTGGGTACGGGTCTGTCACTGTATAACACTGGGGTACAGTACTGGTGGGTACAGGTCTGTCACTGTATAACACTGGAGTACAGTACTGGTGATACAGGTCTGTCACTGTATAACACTGGGGTACAGTACTGATGGGTACAGGTCTGTCACTGTGTAACACTGGGGTACAGTACTGGTGGGTACAGGTCTGTCACTGTATAACACTGGGGTACAGTACTGGTGGTACAGGTCTGTCACTGTATAACACTGGGGTACAGTACTGGTGGTACAGGTCTGTCACTATAACACTGGGGTACAGTACTGGGGGGTACAGGTCTGTCACTGTATAACACTGCGGTACAGTACTGGTGGGTACAGGTCTGTCACTGTATAACACTGGGATACAGTACTGGTGGATACAGGTCTGTCACTGTATAACACTGGGGTACAGTACTGGTGGGTACAGGTCTGTCACTGTATAACACTGGGGTACAGTACTGGTGGGTACAGGTCTGTCACTGTATAACACTGGGGTACAGTACTGGTGGGTACAGGTCTGTCACTGTATAACACGGGTACAGTACTGGTGGGTACAGGTCTGCCACTGTATAACACTGGGGTACCGTACTGGTGGGTACAGGTCTGTCACTGTATAACACTGGGGTACAGTACTGGTAGGTACAGGTCTGTCACTGTATAACACTGGGGTACAGTACTGGTGGATACAGGTCTGTCACTGTATAACACTGCGGTACAGTACAGGTGGGTACAGGTCTGGCACTGTATAACACTGGGGTACAGTACTGGTGGGTACAGGTCTGTCACTGTATAACACTGGGGTACAGTACTGGTGGGTACGGGTCTGTCACTGTATAACACTGGGGTACAGTACTGGTGGGTACAGGTCTGTCACTGTATAACGCTGGGGTACAGTACTGGTGGGTACGGGTCTGTCACTGTATAACACTGGTGTACAGTACTGGTGGGTACAGGTCTGTCACTGTATAACACTGGGGTACAGTACTGGTGGGTACAGGTCTGTCACTGTATAACACTGGGGTACAGTACTGGTGGGTACGGTTCTGTCACTGTATAACACTGGGGTACAGTACTGGTGGGTACGGTTCTGTCACTGTATAACACTGGGGTACAGTACTGGTGGGTACAGGTCTGTCACTGTATAACACTGGGGTACAGTACTGGTGGGTACAGGCCTGTCACTGTATAACACTGGGGTATAGTACTGGTGGGTACAGGTCTGTCACTGTATAACACTGGGGTACAGTACTGGTGGGTACAGGCCTGTCACTATATAACACTGGGGTATAGTACTGGTGGGTACAGGTATGTCACTGTATAACACTGGGGTACAGCACAGGTGGGTACAGGTCTGTCACTGTATAACACTGGGGTACAGCACTGGTGGGTACAGGTCTGTCACTGTATAACACTGGGGTACAGTACTGGTGGGTACAGGTCTGTCACTGTATAACACTGGTGTACAGTACTGGTGGGTACAGGTCTGTCACTGTATAACACTGGTGTACAGTACTGGAGGGTACAGGTCTGTCACTATATAACACTGGGGTACAGTACTGGTGGGTACAGGTCTGTCACTGTATAACACTGGGGTACAGTACTGGTGGGTACGGTTCTGTCACTGTATAACACTGGGGTACAGTACTGGTGGGTACGGTTCTGTCACTGTATAACACTGGGGTACAGTACTGGTGGGTACAGGTCTGTCACTGTATAACACTGGGGTACAGTACTGGTGGGTACAGGCCTGTCACTATATAACACTGGGGTACAGTACTGGTGGGTACAGGTATGTCACTGTATAACACTGGGGTACAGTACAGGTGGGTACAGGTCTGTCACTGTATAACACTGGGGTACAGTACTGGTGGGTACAGGTTTGTCACTGTATAACACTGGGGTACAGTACTGGTGGGTACAGGCCTGTCACTGTATAACACTGGGGTATAGTACTGGTGGTTAAAGGTCTGTCACTGTATAACACTGGGGTACAGTACTGGTGGGTACAGGTCTGTCACTGTATAACACTGGGGTACTGTACTGGTGGGTACAGGCCTGTCACTATATAACACTGGGGTACAGTACTGGTGGATACAGGTCTATCACTGTATAACACTGGGGTATAGTACTGGGGGGTACAGGTCTGTCACTGTATAACACTGGGGTACAGTACTGGTGGGTACAGGTCTGTCGCTGTATAACACTGGGGTACAGTACTGGTGGGTACAGGTCTGTCGCTGTATAACACTGGGGTACAGTACTGGTGGGTACAGGTCTGTCACTGTATAACACTGGGGTACAGTACTGGTGGGTACAGGTCTGTCACTGTATAACACTGGGGTACAGTACTGGTGGGTACAGGTCTGTCACTGTATAACACTAGGGTACAGTACTGGTGGGTACAGGTCTGTCGCTGTATAACACTGGGGTACAGTACTGGTGGGTACAGGCCTGTCACTGTATAACACTGGGGTACAGTACTGGTGGGTACAGGTCTGTCACTGTATAACACTGGGGTACAGTACTGGTGGGTACAGGTCTGTCGCTGTATAACACTGGGGTACAGTACTGGTGGGTACAGGTCTGTCACTGTATAACACTGGGGTACAGTACTGGTGGGTACAGGTCTGTCACTGTATAACACTGGGGTACAGTACTGGTGGGTACAGGTCTGTCACTGTATAACACTAGGGTACAGTACTGGTGGGTACAGGTCTGTCGCTGTATAACACTGGGGTACAGTACTGGTGGGTACAGGCCTGTCACTGTATAACACTGGGGTACAGTACTGGTGGGTACAGGTCTGTCCCTGTATAACACTGGGGTACAGTACTGGTGGGTACAGGTCTGTCACTGTATAACACTGGGGTACAGTACTGGTGGTACAGGTCTGTCGCTGTATAACACTGGGGTACAGTACTGGTGGGTACAGGTCTGTCACTGTATAACACTGGGGTACGGTACTGGTGGTACAGGTCTGTCACTGTATAACACTGGGGTACAGTACTGGTGGGTACAGGTCTGTCGCTGTATAACACTGGGGTACAGTACTGGTGGGTACAGGTCTGTCACTGTATAACACTGGGGTACAGTACTGGTGGGTACAGGTCTGTCACTGTATAACACTGGGGTACAGTACTGGTGGGTACAGGTCTGTCACTGTATAACACTGCGGTACAGTACTGGTGGTACAGGTCTGTCACTGTATAACACTGGGGTACAGTACTGGTGGGTACAGGCCTGTCACTGTATAACACTGGTGTATAGTACTGGTGGGTACAGGTCTGTCGCTGTATAACACTGGGGTACAGTACTGGTGGGTACAGGTCTGTCACTGTATAACACTGGGGTACAGTACTGGTGGGTACAGGTCTGTCACTGTATAACACTGGGGTACAGTACTGGTGGGTACAGGTCTGTCGCTGTATAACACTGGGGTACAGTACTGGGGGGTACAGGTCTGTCACTGTATAACACTGGGGTACAGTACTGGTGGGTACAGGTCTGTCACTGTATAACACTGGGGTACAGTACTGGTGGGTACAGGTCTGTCACTGTATAACACTGGGGTACAGTACTGGTGGGTACAGGTCTGTCACAGTATAACACTGGGGTACAGTACTGGTGGGTACAGGTCTGTCACTGTATAACACTGGGGTACAGTACTGGTGGGTACAGGTCTGTCACAGTATAACACTGGGGTACAGTACTGGTGGGTACAGGTCTGTCACTGTATAACACTGGGGTACAGTACTGGTGGGTACAGGTCTGTCACAGTATAACACTGGGGTACAGTACTGGTGGGTACAGGCCTGTCACTGTATAACACTGGGGTACAGTACTGGTGGGTACAGGTCTGTCGCTGTATAACACTGGGGTACAGTACTGGTGGGTACAGGTCTGTCGCTGTATAACACTGGGGTACAGTACTGGTGGGTACAGGTCTGTCACTGTATAACACTGGGGTACAGTACTGGTGGGTACAGGTCTGTCACTGTATAACACTGGGGTACAGTACTGGGGGGTACAGGCCTGTCACTGTATAACACTGGTGTACAGTACTGGGGGGTACAGGCCTGTCACTGTATAACACTGGGGTCAGAAAGCATACTGAACCTGTTCTAAACTCCGCAGGAACATTTCACCCCGGAATGTAAGTTCAAGGAGTGTGTGTTTGAGAATTACTACGTGACCTACTCCTCAGTCGTGTACCGGCAGCGGGAATCTGGGAGGTCCTGGTACCTGGGCATCAATAAGGAAGGCCAGACCATGAAAGGCAACAGGGTGAAGAAGACAAAGCGAGCAGCGCATTTTCTACCCAAACTCATCGAAGGTAAAAAGAAAACGCGCTCGATTTGCACCTTCTCCGCATCCACCTTGATCCCGCCCTCTTGCAAAGGCCTTGGCTGTGATTGCAATTCAGTTCCATGGGTTCCCCATGAGGTATCCCAACCAAATGGTTGTAACCGTTTAAAAAATTCGTTCCTGGGATGTGGGCGTCGCTGGCAAGGCCGGCATTTATTGCCCATCCCTAATTGCTCCTTGAGAACTGGTAGTGAGCCACCATCTTGAACCGCTGCAGTCCTTGTGGTGAAAGTGCTCCCACAGTGCTGTTAGGAAAAATCCAAATCTTTCTTTTCTGTTACCTCTTTGACCAAGCTTTTAGTCTACTGCCCTAATATCTCCCAATGTGTCAAATTTTGACGGATAAAATTTTCACGGGTTGTCGGCATCGTTGACAAGACGAATTTAAATTCCCCAGCTACCCTGGTAGGATTTAAACGCACATCTCCGGATTGTTAGTGCAGACGTCTGCTTTACTAGAAAGAAAGGACTTGGATTTATATAGCGCCTTTCACAACCACTGGACGTCTCAAAGCGCTTTACAGCCAATGAAGTACTTTTGGAGTCACTGTTGTAATGTGGGAAACACAGCAGCCAATTTGCGCACAGCAAGATCCCACAAACAGCAATGTGATCATGACCCAGA
This sequence comes from Pristiophorus japonicus, assembly GCF_044704955.1. Lineage (NCBI taxonomy): Eukaryota > Metazoa > Chordata > Chondrichthyes > Pristiophoridae > Pristiophorus > Pristiophorus japonicus. The sequence continues at coordinate 65,555 of NW_027254836.1, read as the reverse complement.
TAACCTGTTTTTGTTATGTTGATTAAGAGATAAATATTGGCCCCAGGACACCGGGGATAGCTCCCCTGCTCTTCTTCAAAATACCGCCCGTGGGATCTTTTACATCCACCTGAGAGGGCAGACCGGACCTCGGTTTAACGTCTCATCCGAAAGTGGCACCTCCGATAGTGCAGCACTCCCCCAGTACTGCCCATCCGACAGCGCAGCGCTCCCTCAGTACTGTCCCTCCAACAGTGCAGCACTCCCTCAGTACTGTCCCTCCAACAGTGCAGCACTCCCTCAGTACCGCCCCTCCGACACTCCCTCAGTAGTGCCTCTCCGACAGTGCGGCACTCCCTCAATACTGCCCCTCCGACAGTGCGGCGCTCCCTCAGTACTGCCCCTCCGACAGTGCGGCGCTCCCTCAGTACTGCCCCTCCGACAGTGCAGCGCTCCCTCAGTACTGCCCCTCCAACAGTACGGCGCTCCCTCAGTACTGCCCCTCCGACAGTGCAGCGCTCCCTCAGTACCGCCCCTCCGACAGTGCAGCGCTCCCTCAGTACTGCCCCTCCGACAGTGCGGCGCTCCCTCAGTACTACCCCTCCGACAGTGCGGCGCTCCCTCAGTACTGCCCCTCCGACAGTGCGGCGCTCCCTCAGTACTGCCCCTCCGACAGTGCGGCGCTCCCTCAGTACTACCCCTCCGACAGTACGGCGCTCCCTCAGTACTGCCCCTCCGACAGTGCGGCGCTCCCTCAGTACTGCCCCTCCGACAGTGCGGCGCTCCCTCAGCACTGCACTGGGAATGTCGGCCTGGATTTTTGTGCTCAAGTCCCTGGCGTGGGACTCGAACCCACAACCTTCTGACTCCGAGGCGAGAGAGAGAGAGAGTGCTGCCCACTGAGCCACGGCTGGCACTGTCCAGTGACATAACCACTGTGCTGCCGCGACTGCGGAGCGCCTCGTGTCGTTTTGCCACATTTAAAGTCGCTATGTCAATGCAAGTTCCCGCTGTTGGTGGTTGGCGTCTGACGATCCCGGTATCCCCGGACCATCTTGTCTTGCAGTCGCCCTGTACCGGGAACCCTCGCTGCACGAGCTGCTGGAGGAAGCTCCGGACGCCAAGAAGGCCGCTAAGCCGGAGGGCGGGGCCACGGCCATGAACGGCGGGAAGGGGGCACCCCGCAAGACGGAGACGTAGTCGGAAGACGGCGGCGGCGACAGCAACAAGAAGTGGGGGGGGGGGGGAGGGGAGGGGAGGGGAGGGGGCGGGGTGCCACGTAAGTTGGCGTGGCTTGCGGCGGTGGGGGAGTGGATGGGGGGGGGGGCGATTGTCCCGCGGTGCAGGGTGTGTGGGGGGGGGGGGGAACGTTCTGCGCGGAGTGGCGAATGCCTCGACGCAAACCGCCCCGCCCACGAGACGAGGGTCGCTATCGCCCATTGCACGCAACCAGAAGTAGATCGCGCGAACCCCTCCTCACTCCGCCCCCCACCCCCCCCCACCCCAGCACCCCGCGGGCGAACCCCACGGGGCACCAGCCCCCCCTGCCACGTGGCATTCTACCATCCTTTCTTTGATGCACAGGCGCCGACCTGGCTAGCTCTTCGCGGCCCACCGTGCCCGCCTCTCGCCAGGAGGGAGGATTCGGTGGGGGGGGGGGGGGGCGGGTGGTGAGGGGGGCGGAGCCGGGCACGAGACGGGTGGGGGGTGGGGTTGACCGAACACGCGGAGCGATTGGCGTACGCTTCTCCCCGCACCCCAACATCTCCCGCCAACGCTCGCAACCTGACACCGCCGACTCTGCCCCCCCGAGACCCCCCTCCCCCCACCGTCCGACGGCGGGTCCCACCTTTCAGCCTCGGAGACCGACCCTCTACCAGTGCCGCTCGAACGCCCCGCCCTCTTGGCGGTGGGCATCTCACCGCGCGGGCGTGCCGTGCCGGCGGTCAGCCTGGCCGGACCATGCCCGCCTTCGACACAGGAACCGCCATTCGGCCCCTCGAACCTGTTCTGCCCTTCAGTGAGAGCCTGGCTGATCTGTATCTTAACTCCACCTTACCCCCTTCGGGACCCCATAATCCCACAGAAAACAATCGCAGTTTTGACATTTTCAATTGACCCTTCCCCCCACACCCCCCGCCCCCCCCCCCCAGCCCTGACCTCAACAACTTTTTTTGGGGGGGAGACAGTTCCAGATTCCCACTGCCCTTTGTGTGATGACGTGTTTCCCGACATCACCCCTGAACGGCCTGGCTCGAATTTAAAGGTGACACCCCCCTCCCCCCTTGTTCTGGACTCTATCCCCGCATCAGAGGAAATCGTTTCTCACTCTCTACCCCTTAATCTTCTGTACGCGAGAGGATTCAAGCCCATATTGATCTCAGCTCCAGATACTCAGTTAGGTAGGTCCGCAGGTACTGGGCAGTCCAGTTTGTATTGATGTTGCTCCCCCATGGAACAAGGCATTGAGGGACTCTGCAACACGCTAACTGCCCGTTTGTAATATGTACGTCCTCAAATAGCACATGACTGCACAGAATCCCACTGCCCCACTCTCTCCCCATGGCCCTGTATCAATCCCCAAACTAATCCCACTGCCCCGCGCTCTCCTCATAACCCTGTATCAATCCCAAACTAATCTCACTGCCCCGCTCACTCCCCATAACCCTGTATCAATCCCCAAACTAATCCCACTGCCCCACTCTCTCCCCATGGCCCTGTATCAATCCCCAAACTAATCCCACTGTCCCACTCTCGCCCCACAGCCCTGTATCAATCCCCAAACTAATCCCACTGTCCCACTCTCGCCCCATAGTCCTGTATCAATCGCCAAACGAATCCCACTGCCCCGCTCTCTCCTCACAGCCCTGTATCAATCCCAAACTAATTCCACTGCCCCGCGCTCTCCTCATAACCCTGTATCAATCCCAAACTAATCTCACTGCCCCGCTCACTCCCCATAACCCTGTATCAATCCCAAACTAATCCCACTGCCCCGCTCGCTCCCCATTGACCTGTATCAATCCCAAACTAATTCCACTGTCCCGCGCTCTCCTCATAACCCTGTATCAATCCCAAACTAATTCCACTGCCCCGCTCTCTCCCCATAGCCCTGTATCAATCCCCAAACTAATCCCACTGCCCCGCTCTCTCCCCATGGCCCTGTATCAATCCCCAAACTAATCCCACTGCCCCGCTCTCTCCCCATAGTCCTGTATCAATCCACAAAATAATCCCACTGCCCCGCTCTCTCCCCATAGACCTGTATCAATCCCAAACTAATCCCACTGCCCCACTCTCTCCCCCCAGCCCTGTATCAATCCCAAACTAATCCCACTGCCCCGCTCTCTCCCCATAGCCCTGTATCAATCCCAAACTAATCCCACTGTCCCGCTCTCTCCCCATAGTCCTGTATCAATCCCAAACTAATCCCACTGCCCCACTCTCTCCCCATAGCCCTCTATCAATCCCCAAACTAATCCCACTGCCCCGCTCTCTCCCCATAGACCTGTATCAATCCCAAACTAATCCCACTGCCCCACTCTCTCCCCATAGTCCTGTATCAATCCCAAACTAATCCCACTGCCCCACTCTCTCCCCAGAGCCCTGTATCAATCCCAAACTAATCCCACTGCCCCGCTCACTCCCCATAGCCCTGTATCAATCCCAAACTAATCCCACTGCCCCACTCTCTCCCCATAGCCCTGTATCAATCCCAAACTAATCCCACTGCCCCGCTCACTCCCCATAGCCTGTATCAATCCCCAAACTAATCCCACTGCCCCGCTCTCTCCCCATAGCCCTGTATCAATCCCAAACTAATCCCACTGCCCCACTCTCTCCCCCCAGCCCTGTATCAATCCCAAACTAATCCCACTGCCCCGCTCTCTCCCCATAGTCCTGTATCAATCCCAAACTAATCCCACTGCCCCACTCTCTCCCCATAGCCCTGTATCAATCCCAAACTAATCCCACTGCCCCGCTCTCTCCCCATGGCCTTGTATCAATCCCCAAACTAATCCCACTGCCCCGCTCTCTCCCCATAGCCCTGTATCAATCCCAAACTAATCCCACTGCCCCGCTCTCTCCCCATAGCCCTGTATCAATCCCCAAACTAATCCCACTGCCCCGCTCTCTCCCCATGGCCCTGTATCAATTCCCAAACTAATCCCACTGCCCCGCTCTCTCCCCATGACCCTGTATCAATCCCAAACTAATCCCACTGCCCCGCTCTCTCCCCATAGCCCTGTATCAATCCCCAAACTAATCCCACTGCCCCGCTCTCTCCCCATAGCCCTGTATCAATCCCCAAACTAATCCCACTGCCCCGCTCTCTCCCCATAGCCCTGTATCAATCCCCAAACTAATCCCACTGCCCCGCTCTCTCCCCATAGCCCTGTATCAATCCCCAAACTAATCCCACTGCCCCGCTCTCTCCCCATGGCCCTGTATCAATTCCCAAACTAATCCCACTGCCCCGCTCTCTCCCCATGGCCCTGTATCAATCCCAAACTAATCCCACTGCCCCGCTCTCTCCCCATAGCCCTGTATCAATCCCCAAACTAATCCCACTGCCCCGCTCTCTCCCCATAGCCCTGTATCAATCCCCAAACTAATCCCACTGCCCCGCTCTCTCCCCATATCCCTGTATCAATCCCCAAACTAATCCCACTGCCCCGCTCTCTCCCCATAGCCCTGTATCAATCCCCAAACTAATCCCACTGCCCCGCTCTCTCCCCATAGCCCTGTATCAATCCCATACTAATCCCACTGCCCCGCTCTCTCCCCATAGCCCTGTATCAATCCCCAAACTAATCCCACTGCCCCGCTCTCTCCCCATAGCCCTGTATCAATTCCAAACTAATTCCACTGCCCCGCACTCTCCTCATAACCCTGTATCAATCCCAAACTAATCCCACTGCCCCGCTCTCTCCTCATAACCCTGTATTTTCCACTAATCCAATAGTTATCCAATTTCCCAGTAAAAGATGCGATGGTGTCTGCCTCGGCCTCTCCCTGTGACATTCCATGCTCCAACAACCCTGTGTGTGAAGAAATCTCTCCTCACCTCTCTCCTCACTCTCAGCAACAATCTTAAATTGCCGACCCCCTCGTCACTGACTTCCCCCCTCCCCCCCCCCCCCCCCCCCGGAGGTAATAGTCTCTCCTTACCCACACTCTCGAAAGCCTTTGTCATCATAAAAGTCCCGATTGAATCTCCCCTTAGCCTTCTGTGCTCCGGTGTGAACAGTCCCAGTATCTCCAGTCTCTCATCGTGTCCTGCCCCTGGCATTGTCGGTCAACAACAACAGTTTCTCACTGATGCGGTACAGGAGGAAGCCATTCAGCCCATCGTGTCTGCGGCGGCTCTCTGAAAGAGCGATCCCGTTAGTCCCACTCCCCCAGCCCCTGCTCTTTTCCCCATAAGCCCCCTGCAACGTTTATTGTTCCTTTTCGAGAACATGTCCAATTCCCTTTCGAAAGACTCAGCGTGCTTCCAGCTCCCTCTCAGGAGGCCTACTCCAGCTCGCAACTCGCTTCGTAAGAAGCAACCCCAGTTCTCCTCCTCTCGCCTCTGGTTCTTGTGGCAACGGCCTTAAAAGCAGTCCTGAGGTTATCACCCGTCCTGCCAATGGAAACGGTTTCTGCAGAAATCATCGTAATTTAACCTTCTGGAGGAGGGAGGTCGGGGGGCGGGGCGGAGGGAGGGACATTTCTGAAACGCATGCAGCAGACTGCATGTGTGTGAGTGTGTGTGTGTGTGTGTGTGTGTGTGCGGAGATATTGGGGCCCTGCTCTGTTGAACAGCTTACGCCATCCTAAATGGAGCCTCGGGCAATTGAACTGGTTTGGCCAGGGTGGGGTTCACTGGTCCTTTTTTCGAGCTGACTCTCTTCAGTGGCTGAAACCAATTCTGCTGTTCTGACGCACAGGGTCTTCCGAGTCTTATTAAATTAGCTGGCGCGGACGTGAATGGTGTCACGTGAGGGGCAGCCTTTTTTTAAAAAACGATATATATATATATATAAATATATGTATATATTTCTTCCGAATGTATTTATTTTTCTTACAAACCTACCCGTGCGTGTGGTGTAAATAAATAAATGAGCAGCCTCGTGTGGGGGCATGGCCAAGCTGAAGATTCTCAATGTTTCCTCATTGATAACGCGCTCTCACGGCCTACCGGTTGGTCTCAAGATCAAAGTCATAGCACAGCACGGTTACAGCACGGAAGGAGGCCCATTGGGCCCGTCGAGCCCGTGCCGGCTCTCTGCAAGAGCACCTCAGCCAGTCTCACTCCCCCCCCCCCCCCCCCCCCCGCCCTTTCCCCGTTGCCCTACAAGAAAAATTCCTTCAGGTACTTATCCAACTCCCTTTTGAAAGCCGCGATTGAGTCTGCCTCCACCGCCCTCTCGGGCAACGCGTTCCAGATCCTAACCACTCGCTGCCGAAAATAAGGTTTTATCCTCGTGTGGCCTTTGGTCCTTCTGCCAATCGCCTTAAATCTGTGTCCCTCTGGTTCCCGACCCTTCCACCAAAGGGGAACAGTTTCTCTCTCGATCTACTCTGTCCGGACCCCTCCTGATTTTGAACACCTCGATCAAATCTCCTCTCAACCTTCTCTGCTCCGAGGAGAACAACCCCGGCTTCTCCAGTCTGCCCACGGAACCGAAGCCCCTCATCCCTGGAAGCATCCTCGTCAATCTCCTCCGCACCCTCTCTAAGGCCTTCACATCCTTCCTAAAGTGCGGTGGCCAGAATTGGACACAATGCTCCAGTTGGGCCCGAACCAGTGTTTTATACAGGTTCATCATCACTGCTTTGCTTTTGTACTCTGTGCCTCTATTCATGAAGCCCAAGATCCCGTTAGCAATTTTTAACCTGCTTTCTCCACGTGGCTCTTGAACGTCCCATTGGCCACAGTACAGTCACGTGACCTGGATCGCCGCCCGCCGGTTCGCTGGGGAAGAGACAGTTGCCCCGCTCACCTTCGACCTTTGGTGCTTCCCGATGAAGTCTCTCCCGCCACTGTACCAAGGCCGCCTTTCTCTTTTTATGTCTCATCTCACAAGGTGGGAGAACTTTCTAGAACCGACTGGACTTGAAATGCTGTTTACCGGTGTGTCCGAGCGTGAAGGACTGTCTGCACAGGAAGTGACATATAATTACCGCCCCCCCCCCCCCTCTCTCCCGCACCCCCAACAATGACATGTGTCCTCAGGCAGAATATGGGCACCATAAGACGGTCCTGGTATCAAGTCTATATCGGTGTCAGTCTTGGTTGCCGTGTTTCCTAACATTATATAAAACAGTGCACTTCACTGGCTGTGAATCACTTTGGGTTGTCGGTTGAACATAAACAGGAGCAGGAGTCGGCCATTCGGCCCCTCGAGCCTGCTCCGCCATTCAATGAGATCACGGCTGATCTTCGACCTCAACTCCACTTTCCCGCCCGATCCCCATATCACTCGATTCCTTAATAACCAATAAAATCTATCGGTCTCTTGTCTTGAATATACTCAATGACTGAGCCTCCACAGCCCCCTGGGGCAGAGAATTCCAAAGTTTCACCACCCTCTGAGTGAAGAAATTTCCCCTCATCTCAGTCCAAAATGGCCGACCCCTTATCCTGAGACTGTGTGGCCCCCTGGTTCCCGACTCCCCAGCCCGGGGGGGGGAAACATCCTCCTCTCTGCCTCCTTGCTCTACTGCAGAGTCTCCGCACACGACAGCAAGCAGAATCTATTTAAACAGAGTCTCCGCGCGTGACAACAAACAGAATCTATTTAAATAGTCTTGACGCACCACAGCAAACAGGACTCGTGGTCAAAACGACAGCAGAAAGCAGGATTATTTCTCGGGCAGTATGTGGTGAGTGGAGAACAGATACACAATACAAATTATGCATGTAAAATTAAATCACAGTCACTCACAGCAGTCTCCAGGCATGACTGACAGGGGCAATTACACAATCCTCTGGTCGGGAATTAAGGTGGTTAAAAAAATTATTTAAATTGGAATGATTTGTGGAGGGGGGAGGGGTGGGGAATTTTTAATGCGAAGAAAAGGGGTCTTTCTCAGCATTTAACAACCCACGAACCAAACTGAGAAATCACACAGATTGAGGCCCCTTTACTGTGGTTTTGAAAGAAAATGGCCGCCTTTTTCACTCATGGAGGCAACTTTGGCCTTTGACCTTTAACCTGTCTAATCTCGGGAACCGAATGAATTTCCATGGCCTGACGTCTTTCATTGACAAGACGGTCAACCAATCATCTGCCAGATGTGACAGATGTCCCCCGCGCCCGCTCCGGCATGTGACCAACCTCAGCCAATCGGAATGGGCAGGACAGCATCCTCCTACTCCGAGCTCCAGTGCTTTTCCCCCTGGCCCTGGGGTCTTATTCCCACTCCACCCTTCAATCCCCAGCCTAGGCCGGTTCGACAGCCAGACTGGAAGAGTAGATCCCATCCAGAGACACCCAGAATCGAAATTACATTAGACCAGCCCTGGGAGTGTTTGATGGGACAGTGTAGAGGGAGCTTTACTCTGTATCTAACCCCGTGCTGTACCTGGCCTGGGAGTGTTTGATGGGACAGTGTAGAGGGAGCTTTACTCTGTATCTAACCCCGTGCTGTACCTGCCCTGGGAGTGTTTGATGGGACAGTGTAGAGGGAGCTTTACTCTGTATCTAACCCCGTGCTGTACCTGGCCTGGGAGTGTTTGATGGGACAGTGTAGAGGGAGCTTTACTCTGTATCTAACCCCATGCTGTACCTGCCCTGGGATAGTTTGATGGGACAGTGTAGAGGGAGCTTTACTCTGTATCTAACCCCGTGCTGTACCTGCCCTGGGAGTGTTTGATGGGACAGTGTAGAGGGAGCTTTACTCTGTATCTAACCCCGTGCTGTACCTGCCCTGGGAGTGTTTGATGTGAAGAATATTCAGTGATGTGGTACTTGCAGCAGTGGTAATTTATTATAATTTCGGGAGGGCAGGCCGACAGGAAGCTGCCTGACCTCAGCCGAGTCTCTGATTTACGTCTGTCAGACATTATCTGAATGCCCTTTTTATCCTTCATTGCCTCCCAATGAATCAGACAATAAATAGCCGTCACAATCCATCACCATGGAAACACAGTCTCCCCTCCCCATGTGCTTAACACATTCACAGCCAAAACAGGAGCCAACTGGAAGATGGGAACGTTGAGATGCTGTGTCGCCCCCTGGGGTTCGTTGACGGAATATCTGAGGACCTGTCGACCACAGACTGTGGCCTCTCAATCAGCACCTCACCTTAAACCCCTTTATAGGTGCAACCCTGTGGTGAAACTAAGGCCTGGGTCGATCTCATTCAACTTGTACCTGTCCTGGGAGTGTTTGATGGGACAGTGTAGAGGGAGCTTTACTCTGTATCTAACCCCGTGCTGTACCTGCCCTGGGAGTGTTTGATGGGACAGTGTAGAGGGAGCTTTACTCTGTATCTAACCCCGTGCTGTACCTGCCCTGGGAGTGTTTGATGGGACAGTGTTGAGGGAGCTTTACTCTGTATCTAACCCAGTGCTGTACCTGCCCTGCGAGTGTTTGATGGGACGGTGCAGAGGGAGCTATACTCTGTATCTAACCCCGTGCTGTACCTGCCCTGGGAGTGTTTGATGGGACAGTGTAGAGGGAGCTTTACTCTGTATCTAACCCCGTGCTGTACCTGCCCTGGGAGTGTTTGATGGGACAGTGTAGAGGGAGCTTTACTCTGTATCTAACCCTGTGCTGTACCTGCCCTGGGAGTGTTTGATGGTACAGTGTTGAGGGAGCTTTACTCTGTATCTAACCCCGTGCTGTACCTGCCCTGGGAGTGTTTGATGGTACAGTGTAGAGGGAGCTTTACTCTGTATCTAACCCCGTGCTGTACCTGCCCTGGGAGTGTTTGATGGGACATTGCAGAAAAGAAGAAAGACTTGCACTTATATAGCGACTTTCACGACCAGCGGACGTCTCAAAGCGCTGTAGTTACTGTTGTAATGTGGGAAACGCGGAGCCCATTTTGCGCACAGCAAGCTCCCACAAACAGCAATGTGATAATGACCAGATTTTTTCGTGATTTTGATTGAGAGATAAATTTTGGCCAGGACATGGGCATAACTCCCCTGCTCTTCTTCGAAATAGGGCCATGGGATCTTTTACATCCACCTGAGAATATGTCTGTGTGTGTGTCTATATGTACGTGTGTGTGTCTCTGTGTGTGTGTGTGTGTGTGTATGCGTGAGTGAGTGTGTGACTGTGTGTGTGTGTGTGTGTGTGTGTGCGTGTGTGTGAGTATGTATGTGTGTGTCTGTCTGTCTGTGTGCGTGTGTCTGTGTGTGAGTGTGTGTGTGTCTGTTTCTGTGTGTGTGTCTGTGTGTGTGTGTGTGTGTGAGAGTGTGTGAGAGAGTGAGTGTGTTTGTGTGTCTGTGTGTGAGAGTGTGTGTGTCTGTGTGAGTGTGAGTGTGTGTGTGTGTGTGTGTCTGTGTGTGTGTGTTTATGTGTGTGTGAGTGTGTGTCTGTCTGTGTGTGTGTGTGAGTGTGTGTGTGTGTGTGTGTGTGTGTGTGTCTGTGTGTGTGTGAGTGCATGTGTGAGTGTGAGTGTGAGTGTGTGTGAAAGTGTCTGTGTGTGAGTGTGAGTGTGAGTGTGAGTGTGAATGAGAGTGAGTGTGAGTGAATGTGAGTGTGAGTGAGAGTGAGTGTGATCGGGAGCAGACAGTGTCAGCATGATTCCAGTCACTGTGATAGACTCCTTCCCCCCCTTCCAATCAGACCTAAGTACATTAGCTGCTAAAAAAAGATTCCATCAGAGAGATTATTTGAGTTGACCTGACGGGCGGGGGGATCGGCTGGGGATGGATCGACCAGGGGTCGGGGGGCACGAGCGACATGGATTTTCAATCTCCTAATTGAAATAGAACTGAGTGATGCACGGGTTGGAATTTATAAGATGAAGAGCTTATCGACCGAGCGTTATTAAAAATGTGTGCTTTAGGGAAGGAGGAGCATCAGTCGTTCATTGAAGCCTTGAGTCTGATTGGATGTTTTGAAGGAAAGAAAGACTTGCATTTATATAGCGCCTTTCACGATCACCGGACGTCTCAAAGCGCTTTACAGCCAATGGAGTACTTTTGGAGTGTAGTCACTGTTGCAATGTGGGAAACGCGGCAGCCAATTTGCGCACAGCAAGCTCCCACACACAGCAATGTGATAATGACCGGATAATCTGTTTTAGTGACGTTAATTGAGGGATAAATATTGGCCCCAGGACACTGGGGAGAACTCCCCCGCTCTTCTTCGAAATAGTGGCCATGGGATCCTTTACATCCACTTGAGAGGGCAGCGAGACCTCGGTTTAACGTCTCATCCGAAAGACGGCACCTCCGACAGTGCGGCGCTCCCTCAGCACTGCCCCTCCGACAGTGCGGCGCTCCCTCAGCACTGCCCTTCCGACAGTGCGGCGCTCCCTCATTTCTGCCCCTCCAACAGTGCGGCGCTCCCTCAGTACTGACCCTCCGACAGTGCGGCGCTCCCTCAGCACTGCCCCTCCGACAGTGCGGCGCTCCCTCAGCACTGTCCCTCCAACAGTGCGGCGCTCCCTCAGTACTGCCCCTCCGACAGTGCAGCACTCCCTCAGTACTGCCCCTCTGACAGTGCGGCACTCCCTCAGTACTGCCCCTCCAACAGTGCGGCGCTCCCTCAGCACTGCACTGTGAGTGTCGGCCTGGATTTATATGCTCAAGTCCCTGGAGTGGGACTCGAACCCACAACCTTCTGGTTCAGGCGAGAGTGCTGCCCACTGAGCCACGGCTGACACCCGCCCAAAATACGTGGCTGTCTAAAGATCGCAAGGCATTCGTTTAAAAAAAAAATTATAACTCTCCCTGTCATCCTAATGAGTGAAGGTATCGATACACCAGGCCGAAAAGCCTGGGCCTAGATTCCATCCCCGGCCAGTGCAGGAGTTAGCGGATCTCAGAGGAGCTGGCATTAGGGGAGCGCCCATGGGATCCAGGGCAAAGTGGCAAGTTGGATCCAAAATTGGCTCGGAGGCAGGAAGCAAAGGGCAATGGTCGATGGGTGTTTTTGTGACTGGAAGGATGTTTCCAGTGGGGTTCCACAGGCCTCAGTGCTGGGTCCCTTGCTTTTTGTGGTATACATCAATGATCGAGACTTGAATGTAGGGGGTATGATTAAGAAGTTTGCAGACGATACAAAAATTGGTCGTGTGGCCGCTAATGAAGAAGAAAGCTGTGGACTGCAGGAAGATATCACTGGACTGGTCAGGTGAGCAGAGCAGCGGCAAATGGAAGTCAATCCGGAGAAGTGTGAGGTAATGCATTGGGGGAGGGCTAACAAGGCAAGGGAATACACATTAAATGGTAGGTCACTGAGCAGTGTAGAGGAACAAAGGGACCTTGGAGTGCAGGTCCCTGAAGATATCAGGCCAATGGATAAGGTGGTTAAGAAGGCATAGAAACATAGAAACATAGAAAATAGGTGCAGGAGTAGGCCATTCGGCCCTTCAAGCCTGCACCACCATTCAATATGAGCATGGCTGATCATGCAACTTCAGTACCCCATTCCTGCTTTATCTCCATACCCCTTGACCCCTTTAGCCATAAGGGCCGCATCTAACTCCCTCTTGAATATATCTAATGAACTGGCCTCAACAACTTTCTGTGGTAGAGAATTCCACAGGTTCACCACTCCCTGAGTGAAGAAGTTTCTCCTCATCTTGGTCCTAAATGGCTTACCCCTTATTCTTAGACTGTGACCCCTGGTTCTGGACTTCCCCAACATCGGGAACATTCTTCCCGCATCTAAACTGTCCAGTCCCGTCAGAATTTTATATGTTTCTATGAGATCCCCTCTCATCCTTCTAAACTCCAGTGAATACAGGCCCAGTCAATCCAGTCCCTCCTCATATGTCAGTCCTGCCATCCCGAGAATCAGTTTGGTGGCTGGCTCTGTTGCACAGGAGGGCAGGAAAAAGAGTGGGAGAGCGATAGTGATAGGGAATTCAATGGTGAGGGGAATAGATAGGCGTTTCTGCGGCCGCAACCGAGACTCCAGGATGGTATGTCGCCTCCCTGGTGCAAGGGTCAAGGATGTCTCGGAGCGGGTGCAGGACATTCTGAAAAGGGAGGGAGAACAGCCAGTTGTCGTGGTGCACGTTGGTACCAACGACATAGGTAAAAAAAGGGATGAGGTCCTACGAAACGAATTTAAGGAGCTAGGAGCTAAATTAAAAAGTAGGACCTCAAAAGTAGTAATCTCGGGATTGCTACCAGTGCCATGTGCTAGTCAGAGTAGGAATCGCAGGATAGCGCAGATGAATACGTGGCTTGAACAGTGGTGCAGCAGGGAGGGATTCAAATTCCTGGGGCATTGGAACTGCTTCTGGGGGAGGTGGGACCAGTATAAACCGGACGGTCTGCATCTGGGCAGGACCGGAACCAATGTCCTAGGGGGAGTGTTTGCTAGTGCTGTTGGGGAGGAGTTAAACTAATATTGCAGGGGGATGGGAACCAATACAGGGAGACAGAGGGAGACAAAAAGGAGGCTAAAGCAAAAGACAGAAAGGAGATGAGGAAAAGTGGAGGGCAGAGAAACCCAAGGCAAAGAACAAAAAGGGCCACTGTACAGCAAAATTCTAAAAGGACAAAGGATGTTAAAAAAACAAGCCTGAAGGCTTTGTGTCTTAATGCAAGGAGTATCCGCAATAAGGTGGATGAATTAACTGTGCAAATAGATGTTAATAAATATGATGTGATTGGGATTACGGAGAGTTGGCTCTAGGATGATCAGGGCTGGGAACTCAACATCCAGGGGTATTCAACATTCAGGAAGGATAGAATAAAAGGAAAAGGAGGTGGGGTAGCATTGCTGGTTAAAGAGGAGATTAATGCAATAGTTAGGAAGGACATTAGCTTGGATGATGTGGAATCTATATGGGTAGAGCTGCAGGACATCAAAGGGCAAAAACGCTAGTGGGAGTTGTGTACAGACCTCCAAACAGTAGTAGTGATGTTGGGGAGGGTATCAAACAGGAAATTAAGGGTGCATGCAATAAAGGTGCAGCAGTTATAATGGGTGACTTTAATATGCACATAGATTGGGCTAGCCAAACTGGGAGCAATATGGTGGAGGAGGATTTCCTGGAGTGCATAAGGGATGGTTTTCTAGACCAATATGTCGAGGAACCAACTAGGGGGGAGGCCATCTTAGACTGGGTGTTGTGTAATGAGAGAGGATTAATTAGCAATCTCATTGTGCGAGGCCCCTTGGGGAAGAGTGACCATAATATGGTGGAATTCTGCATTAGGATGGAGAATGAAACAGTAAATTCAGAGACCATGGTCCAGAACTTAAAGAAGGGTAACTTTGAAGGTATGAGGCATGAATTGGCTAAGATAGATTGGCGAATGAAACTTAAGGGGTTGACTGTGGATGGGCAATGGCAGACATTTAGAGACCGCATGGATGAACTACAACAATTGTACATTCCTGTCTGGCGTAAAAATAAAAAAGGGAAGGTGGCTCAACCGTGGCTATCTAGGGAAATCAGGGATAGTATTAAAGCCAAGGAAGTGGCATACAAATTGGCCAGAAATAGCAGCGAACCCGGGGACTGGGAGAAATTTAGAACTCAGCAGAGGAGGACAAAGGGTTTGATTAGGGCCGGGAAAATGGAGTACGAGAAGAAGCTTGCAGGGAACATTAAGGCGGATTGCAAAAGTTTCTATAGGTATGTAAAGAGAAAAAGGTTAGTAAAGACAAACGTAGGTCCCCTGCAGTCAGAATCAGGGGAAGTCATAACGGGGAACAAAGAAATGGCAGACCAATTGAACAAGTACTTTGGTTCGGTATTCACTAAGGAGGACACCAACAACCTTCCGGATATAAAAGGGGTCAGAGGGTCTAGTAAGGAGGAGGAACTGAGGGAAATCTTTATTAGTCGGGAAATTGTGTTGGGGAAATTGATGGGATTGAAGGCCGATAAATCCCCAGGGCCTGATGGACTGCATCCCAGAGTACTTAAGGAGGTGGCCTTGGAAATAGTGGATGCATTGACAGTCATTTTCCAACATTCCATTGACTCTGGATCAGTTCCTATGGAGTGGAGGGTAGCCAATGTAACCCCACTTTTAAAAAAAGGAGGGAGAGAGAAAACAGGGAATTATAGACCGGTCAGCCTGACCTCAGTAGTGGGTAAAATGATGGAATCAATTATTAAGGATGTCACAGCAGTGCATTTGGAAAATGGTGACATGATAGGTCCAAGTCAGCATGGATTTGTGAAAGGGAAATCATGCTCGACAAACCTTCTGGAATTTTTTGAGGATGTTTCCAGTAAAGTGGACAAGGGAGAACCAGTTGATGTGGTATATTTGGACTTTCAGAAGGCTTTCGACAAGGTCCCACACAAGAGATTAATGTGCAAAGTTAAAGCACATGGGATTGGGGGTAGTGTGCTGACGTGGATTGAGAACTGGTTGTCAGACAGGAAGCAAAGAGTAGGAGTAAATGGGTACTTTTCAGAATGGCAGGCAGTGACTAGTGGGGTACCGCAAGGTTCTGTGCTGGGGCCCCAGCTGTTTACATTGTACATTAATGATTTAGACGAGGGGATTAAATGTAGTATCTCCAAATTTGCGGATGACACTAAGTTGGGTGGCAGTGTGAGCTGCGAGGAGGATGCTATGAGGCTGCAGAGTGACTTGGATAGGTTAGGTGAGTGGGCAAATGCATGGCAGATGAAGTATAATGTGGATAAATGTGAGGTTATCCACTTTGGTGGTAAAAACAGAGAGACAGACTATTATCTGAATGGTGACAGATTAGGAAAAGGGGAGGTGCAACGAGACCTGGGTGTCATGGTACATCAGTCATTGAAGGTTGGCATGCAGGTACAGCAGGCGGTTAAAAAAGCAAATGGCATGTTGGCCTTCATAGCGAGGGGATTTGAGTACAGGGGCAGGGAGGTGTTGCTACAGTTGTACAGTGCCTTGGTGAGGCCACACCTGGAGTATTGTGTACAGTTGAGGAAGGACATTCTTGCTATTGAGGGAGTGCAGCGAAGATTCACCAGACTGATTCCCAGGATGGTGGGACTGACCTATCAAGAAAGACTGGATCAACTGGGCTTGTATTCACTGGAGTTCAGAAGAATGAGAGGGGACCTCATAGAAACGTTTAAAATTCTGACGGGTTTAGACAGGTTAGATGCAGGAAGAATGTTCCCAATGTTGGGGCAGTCCAGAACCAGGGGTCACAGTCTAAGGATAAAGGGTAAGCCATTTAGGACCGAGATGAGGAGAAACTTCTTCACCCAGAGAGTGGTGAACCTGTGGAATTCTCTACCACAGATAGTAGTTGAGGCTAATTCACTAAATATATTCAAAAGGGAGTTAGATGAAGTCCTTACTATTCGGGGGATCAAGGGGTATGGCGAGAAAGCAAGAAGGGGGTACTGAAGTTGCATGTTCAGCCATGAACTCATTGAATGGCGGTGCAGGCTAGAAGGGCTGAATGGCCTACTCCTGCACCTATTTTCTATGTTTCTGTGTTTCTATGAACCTTCGCTACACTCCCTCAATAGCAAGAACGTCCTTCCTCAGATTAGGAGACCAAAACTGAACACAATATTCCAGGTGAGGCCTCACCAAGGCCCTGTACAACTGTAGTAAGACCTCCCTGCTCCTATACTCAAATCCCCTAGCTATGAAGGCCAACATACCATTTACCTTCTTCAACGCCTTCTGTAACTGTATGCCAGCTTTCAGTGACTGATGAACCATGACACCCAGGTCTCGTTGCACCTCCCCTTTTCCTAATCTGCCGCCATTCAGATAATATTCTGCCTTTGTGTTTTTGTCACCAAAGTGGATAACCTCACATTTATCCACATTATACTGCATCTGCCATGCATTTGCCCACTCACCTAACCTGTCCAAATCACCCTGCAGCCTCTTAGCGTCCCCCTCACAGCTCACACCGCCACCCAGCTTAGTGTCATCTGCAAACTTGGAGATATTACACTCAATTCTTTCATCTAAATCATTGATGTATATTGTAAATAGCTGGGGTCCCAGCACTGAGCCCTGCGGCACTCCACTAGTCACTGCCTGCCATTCTGAAAAGGACCCGTTTATCCCGACTCTCTGCTTCCTGTCTGCCAACCAGTTCTCTATTCACATTACCCTCAATACCATGTGCTTTGATTTTGCACACCAATCTCTTGTGTGGGACCTTGTCAAAAGCCTTTTGAAAGTTCAAATACACCACATCCACTGGTTCTCCCTTGTCCACTCTGCTAGTTACATCCTCAAAAAATTCCAGAAGATTTGTCAAGCATGATTTCCCTTTTATAAATCCATGCTGACTTGG
The DNA here is from genome assembly GCF_044704955.1 of Pristiophorus japonicus. NCBI lineage: Eukaryota > Metazoa > Chordata > Chondrichthyes > Pristiophoridae > Pristiophorus > Pristiophorus japonicus. The sequence continues at coordinate 48,165 of NW_027254836.1, read as the reverse complement.
ACCGATCCTGTCACTGCTTTCCAAATGCGCTGCTATTTCATCTTTAATAATTGATGCCAACATTTTGCCCACTACTGATGTCAGGCTAACCGGTCTATAATTACCCATTTTCTCTCTCCCTCCTTTTTTAAACAGTGGTGTTACATTAGCTTCCTTCCAGTCCATAGGAACTGATCCAGAGTCGATAGACTGTTGGAAAATGATCACCAATGCATCCACTATTTCTCGGGCCACTTCCTTAAGTACTCTGGGATACAGACTATCAGGCCCTGGGGATGTATCAGCCTTCTATCCCATCAATTTCCCTAACACAATTTCCTGACTAATAAGGATATCCTTCAGTTCCTCCTTCTCACTAGACCCTCGGTCCCCTACTACTTCCGGAAGGTTATTTGTGGCTTCCTTCGTGAAGACAGAACCAAAGTATTTGTTCAACTGGTCTTCCATTTCTTTGTTCCCCATTAAAATTCACCTGAATCTGACTGCAGGGGACCTACGTTTGTCTTCACTAATCTTTTTCTCTTCACTTATCTATAGAAGCTTTTGCAGTCAGTTTTTATGTTCCCAGCAAGCTTCCTCTCATACGCTATTTTCCCCCTCCTAATTAAACCCTTTGTCCTCCTCTGCTGAATTCTAAATTTCTCCCAGTCCTCAGGTTTGCTGCTTTTTCTGGCCAATTTATATGCCTCTTCCTTGGATTTAACACCATCCCTAATTTCCCTTGTTAGCCACGGTTGAGCCACCTTCCCCATTTTATTTTTACTCCAGACAGTGATGTACAATTGTTGAAGTTCATCCATGTGATCTTTAAATGTCTGCCATTGCCTATCCACCGTCAATCTTTTAAGTATCATTCGCCAGTCTATTCTAGCCAATTCACGTCTCATACCATCGAAGTTACCTTGGGAAACAAAAAGGAGGCAAAAGCAAAAGACAGAAAGAAGATGAGGAAAAGTGGAGGGCGGAGAAACCCAAGGCAAAGAACAAAAAGGGCCACTGTACAGCAAAATTCTAAAAGGACAAAGGGTGTTAAAAAAACAAGCCTGAAGGCTTTGTGTCTTAATGCAAGGAGTATCCACAATAAGGTGGATGAATTAATTGTGCAAATAGATGTTAATAAATATGATGTGATTGGGATTACGGAGACGTGGCTCCAGGATGATCAGGGCTGGGAACTCAACATTCAGGGGTATTCAACATTCAGCAAGGATAGAATAAAAGGAAAAGGAGGTGGGGTAGCATTGTTGGTTAAAGAGGAGATTAATGCAATAGTTAGGAAAGACATTAGCTTGGATGATGTGGAATCTATATGGGTAGAGCTGCAGAACACCAAAGGGCAAAAAACGTTAGTAGGAGTTGTGTACAGACCTCCAAACAGTAATAGGGATGTTGGGGAGGGCATCAAACAGGAAATTAGGGGTGCATGCAATAAAGGTGTAGCAGTTGTAATGGGTGACTTTAGTATGCACATAGATTGGGCTAGCCAAACTGGAAGCAATACGGTGGAGGAGGATTTCCTGGAGTGCATAAGGGATGGTTTTCTAGACCAATATGTTGAGGAACCAACTAGGGGGGAGGCCATCTTAGACTGGGTGTTGTGTAATGAGAGAGGATTAATTAGCAATCTCATTGTGCGAGGCCCCTTGGGGAAGAGTGACCATAATATGGTGGAATTCTGCATTAGGATGGAGAATGAAACAGTAAATTCAGAGACCATGGTCCAGAACTTAAAGAAGGGTAACTTTGAAGGTATGATGCGTGAATTGGCTATGATAGATTGGCGAATGATACTTAGGGGGTTGACTGTGGATGGGCAATGGCAGACATTTAGAGACCGCATGGATGAATTACAACAATTGTACATTCCTGTCTGGCGTAAAAATAAAAAAGGGAAGGTGGCTCAACCGTGGCTATCTAGGGAAATCAGGGATAGTATTAAAGCCAAGGAAGTGGCATACAAATTGGCCAGAAATAGCAGCGAACCTGGGGACTGGGAGAAATTTAGAACTCAGCAAAGGAGGACAAAGGGTTTGATTAGGGCAGGGAAAATGGAGTACGAGAAGAAGCTTGCAGGGAACATTAAGGTGGATTGCAAAAGTTTCTATAGGTATGTAAAGAGAAAAAGGTTAGTAAAGACAAACGTAGGTCCCCTGCAGTCAGAATCAGGGGAAGTCATAACGGGGAACAAAGAAATGGCAGACCAATTGAACAAGTACTTTGGTTCAGTATTCACTAAGGAGGACACAAACAACCTTCCGGATATAAAAGGGGTCAGAGGGTCTAGTAAGGAGGGGGAACTGAAGGAAATCTTTATTAGTCGGGAAATTGTGTTGGGGAAATTGATGGGATTGAAGGCCAATAAATCCCCAGGGCCTGATGGACTGCATCCCAGAGTACTTAAGGAGGTGGCCTTGGAAATAGCGAATGCATTGACAGTCATTTTCCAACATTCCATTGACTCTGGATCAGTTCCTATGGAGTGGAGGGTAGCCAATGTAACCCCACTTTTTAAAAAAGGAGGGAGATAGAAAACAGGGAATTATAGACCGGTCAGCCTGACCTCAGTAGTGGGTAGAATGATGGAATCAATTATTAAGGATGTCATAGCAGTGCATCTGGAAAATGGTGACATGATAGGTCCAAGTCAACATGGATTTGTGAAAGGGAAATCATGCTCGACAAATCTTCTGGAATTTTTTGAGGATGTTTCCAGTAAAGTGGACAAAGGAGAACCAGTTGATGTGGTATATTTGGACTTTCAGAAGGCTTTCGACAAGGTCCCACACAAGAGATTAATGTGCAAAGTTAAAGCACATGGGATTGGGGGTAGTGTGCTGACGTGGATTGAGAACTGGTTGTCAGACAGGAAGCAAAGAGTAGGAGTAAATGGGTACTTTTCAGAATGGCAGGCAGTGACTAGTGGGGTGCCGCAAGGTTCTGTGCTGGGGCCCCAGCTGTTTACATTGTACATTAATGATTTAGACGAGGGGATTAAATGCAGTATCTCCAAATTTGCGGATGACACTAAGTTGGGTGGCAGTGTGAGCTGCGAGGAGGATGCTATTAGGCTGCAGAGTGACTTGGATAGGTTAGGTGAGTGGGCAAATGCATGGCAGATGAAGTATAATGTGGATAAATGTGAGGTTATCCACTTTGGTGGTAAAAACAGAGAGACAGACTATTATCTGAATGGTGACAGATTAGGAAAAGGGAAGGTGCAACGAGACCTGGGTGTCATGGTACATCAGTCATTGAAGGTTGGCATGCAGGTACAGCAGGCGGTTAAGAAAGCAAATGGCATGTTGGCCTTCATAGCGAGGGGATTTGAATACAGGAGCAGGGAGGTGTTGCTACAGTTGTACAGGGCCTTGGTGAGGCCACACCTGGAGTATTGTGTACAGTTTTGGTCTCCTAACTTGAGGAAGGACATTCTTGCTATTGAGGGAGTGCAGCGAAGATTCACCAGACTGATTCCCGGGATGGCGGGACTGACCTATCAAGAAAGACTGGATCAACTGGGCTTGTATTCACTGGAGTTCAGAAGAATGAGAGGGGACCTCATAGAAACGTTTAAAATTCTGACGGGTTTAGACAGGTTAGATGCAGGAAGAATGTTCCCAATGTTGGGGAAGTCCAGAACCAGGGGTCACAGTCTGAGGATAAGGGGTAAGCCATTTAGGACCGAGATGAGGAGAAACTTCTTCACCCAGAGAGTGGTGAACCTGTGGAATTCTCCACCACAGAAAGTAGTTGAGGCCAATTCACTAAATATATTCAAAAGGGAGTTAGATGAAGTCCTTACTACTCGGGGGATCAAGGGTTATGGCGAGAAAGCAGGAAGGGGGTACTGAAGTTTCATGTTCAGCCATGAACTCATTGAATGGCGGTGCAGGCTAGAAGGGCTGAATGGCCTGCTCCTGCACCTATTTTCTATGTTTCTATGTTTCCTTAAGTTCAGAACCCTAGTCTCTGAATTAACTGTGTCACTCTCCATCTTAATAAAGAATTCTACCATATTATGGTCACTCTTCCCTAAGGGGCCTCGCACAACAAGATTTAGTTCTTTCTCATTACACATCACCCAGTCTACGATGGCCAGCTCTCTGGTTGGTTCCTCAACATATTGGTCTAGAAAACCATCAGTAATACACTCCAGGAAATCCTCCTCCACCATTTTCCACCAGTTTGATAAGCCCAATCTATATGTAGATTAAAATCACCCATGATAACTGCTGTACCTTTATTGCATGCATGCCTAATTTCTTATTTGATGCTGTCCCCAACCTCACTACTACTGTTTGGTGGTCTGTACACAACTCCCACTAGCGTTTTCTGCCCTTTGGTATTCCACACCTCTACCCATACAGATTCCACATCATCCAAGCTAATGTCCTTCCTTACTATTGTGTTAATTTCCTCTTTAACCAGCAACGCCACCCCACCTACCCCGCATACGGAATGCTTACCTTCATTAGCCGAGGCATAGAATATAAGAGCAGGGAGGTTATCCTTGAACTGTATAAAACACTAGTTAGGCCACAGCTGGAGTACTGCGTGCAGTTCTGGTCGCTGGAAGGATTGGATAGACTGGGGTTGGTTTCTTACTGAGGTGCATAAAATTATGAGGGGCCTGGATAGAGTGGATAGGAAGGACCTATTTCCCTTAGCAGAGGGGTCAACAACCAGGGGGCATAGATTTAAAGTAATTGGGGGGAGCTATAGAGGGGATTTGAGGGGAAATGTCTTCACCCAGAGGGTGGAGGGGGTCTAGAACTCACTGCCTGAAAGGGTGGTAGAGGCAGAAACCCTCACCACATTTAAAAAGTACCTGGATGTGCGCCTGAAGTGCCGTAACCTGCAGGGCTACGGACCGAGAGCGGGAAAGTGGGATTAGGCCGGGTGGCTCTTTGTCGGCCGGCGCGGACACAATGGGCCGAATGGCCTCCTCCTGTGCTGTAAATGTCTGTGATTCTAGTGGGCCTCGAGCGCCCCTGGGCTAGGGAGGGGAACGCGAGCAGGCGGGGCTCCTGATCACGATCGTCATGCGGTGACTCCCGCTGGGAATTGGGTGCGCGGCGCACACGTGTGTGCGGGGGGCGCTTGGGCGGGCGTGTGTTTGGCCACGCAAGCTGGTGCGGGCTCCGCGCGGGAGCAGGATGGAGTTCAGACACGACGCCCTCCTTTGTCGAATAGCCCACGGTGTTAACCCTCACTGTCTTGGCTTGCACACGAGCGAAGCAGTGGAGGGAGTCCCGGTGCTGGTGGGACCCACGGTATAACAGCAGAAACCGAGAGGTTGAAATGAGCAGGAAAGGATTAACAGGCTGGGGCTCCTCTCTGTAGTAAAGAGAAGGCCGAGGGGTGATTTGTTAGAGGTCTTTAAAATTATGAAGGGGGTTTGATAGAGTGGAAACAGAGATGTTTCCAGTCAGTGGGCAGCTCATTCGCCTCTGAGTCAGAAGGTTGTGGGTTCGAGTCCCACTCCAGGGTCTTGAGCACATAAATCCAGGCTGACACTCCCAGTGCAGTGCTGAGGGAGCGCCGCACTGTCGGAGGGGCGGTGCTGAGGGAGCGCCGCACTGTCGGAGGGGCGGTGCTGAGGGAGCGCCGCACTGTCGGAGGGGCAGTGCTGAGGGAGCGCCGCACTGTCGGAGGGGCGGTGCTGAGGGAGCGCCGCACTGTCGGAGGGGCGGTGCTGAGGGAGCGCCGCACTGTCGGAGGGGCGGTGCTGAGGGAGCGCCGCACTGTCGGAGGGGCGGTGCTGAGGGAGCGCCGCACTGTCGGAGGGGCGGTGCTGAGGGAGCGCCGCACTGTTGGAGGGGCAGTGCTGAGGGAGCGCCGCACTGTCGGAGGGGCGGTGTTGAGGGAGCGCCGCACTGTCGGAGGGGCGGTGCTGAGGGAGCGCCGCACTGTCGGAGGGGCGGTGTTGAGGGAGCGCCGCACTGTCGGAGGGGCGGTGCTGAGGGAGCGCCGCACTGTCGGAGGTGCCGTCTTTCGGATGGAACGTTAAACCGAGGTTCCGTCTGCTCTCTCAGGTGGACGTAAACGATCCCACGACCACTATTTCGTAGAAGAGAACATAAGAAATAGGAGCAGGAGTCGGCCATTCTGCCCCTCGAGCCTGCTCCGCCATTCAATAAGACCATGGCTGATCTGATCATGGACTCAGCTCCACTTCCCCGCCCGCTCCCCATAACCCCTTATCCCCTTATCGGTTAAGAAACTGTCTATCTCTGTCTTAAATTTATTCAATGTCCCAGCTTCCACAGCTCTCTGAGGCAGCGAATTCCACAGATCTACAACCCTCTGAGAGAAGAAATTTCTCCTCATCCCAGTTTTAAATGGGCAGCCCCTTATTCTAAGATCATGCCCCCTAGTTCTAGTCTCCCCCATCAGTGGAAACATCCTCTCTGCATCCACCTTGTCAAGTCCCGTCATAATCTTATACGTTTCGATAAGATCACCTCTCATTCTTCTGAATTCCAATGAGTAGAGGCCCAACCTACTCAACCTTTCCTCATGAGTCAACCCCCTCATCCCCGGAATCAACCGAGTGAACCTTCTCTGAACTGCCTCCAAAGCAAGTTTTTCCCCGGTGTCCTGGGGCCAATATTTATCCCTCAATCAACATAACAAAGAAAACAGATTATCTGGGTCATTATCACATTGCTGTGTGTGGGAGCTTGCTGTGCGCAAATTGGCGTTTCCCCTCATTACAACCCTCTGACAAGTGCTTGATTGGCTGTGAAGTGACGTCTGGTGGCCGTGGAAGGCGCTATATAAATCCAAGTCTTTTTTGTGGGGGAGACCAGAACTAGGGGCCATCAATATCATCATCACGGACAGTCCCTCGGAATCGAGGAAGACTTGCTTCCACTCTAAAAATGAGTCCTTAGGTGGCTGAACAGTCCAATACGGGAACCACAGTCCCTGTCACATGGTCCTGACCCCGCCGTACAGCACTGCCCCCCACCCCCCCACCCAGTCATCAAGATCCACGGCCCGGCCCTGGACAACGGGGACCATTTCCCATACCCCGGGAGCCTCCTATCAACAAGAGCAGGCATCGACGACGAGATCCAACACCGCCTCCAGTGCGCCAGTGCAGCCTTCGGCCTCCCGAGGAAAAGAGTGTTCGAAGACCGGGCCCTCAAATCCGCCACCAAGCTCACGGTCTACAGGGCTGTAGTGATACCCGCCCCCCCCTGTATGGCTCAGAGGCGTGGACCGTCAATATAATAGTCAGTCACTAATAAATCCAGTGGGGAACTCAGGAGAAAATTCCTTGTCCAGAGAATGTGGCACTCGCTAGCACAGGGAGTGGTTGAGGCAAAGAGCAGAGATGCTTTTAAGCGGAGGCTGGATGAACACGTGAGGGAGCAAGGAAGACAATGATAGGGTGAGATAAAGAGCGGTGGGCGGGAATGTTCCCTGTAAGCTGTGTGGCTGCACAGCACTCCCCTCCCTCCGCCCAGCGGCCCTTTAGTGCAAACAACGCGCGCGCGCGCTCAGTGTTTCGAATGGTCCGCGCAGCCACTTAAAGGCACACCGCCCCCCCCCCACCTCCCAAAATTACAGGGACCATTGGCGGGAGGAGGCTTGCGTGGAGCATAAGCACCAGCATAGAGGAGTTTGTGCTGCAAAAATGCCAAGTCATTTTCGAAGTAAAGCACAGAGATTAACGCAAAGAGGAATCAAGAGACACAACCAAAACTCGCGGCGTAGACGCAGGAACATACGAGCAGTCACGGGCGGGTAAAGACCATCTGGCCCACTGAGCCGGTCCCACACAATTACAATACCGTGTGTATCATGACATATAGGGCTAGAACCTCCACTTTCTTTTGCCTGCTTAACACCCATTTTTCCCGCTGAAAATGACGCATAACGCCCAGGTAGCGCCCATTCTGGCACAAAATGGAAACTGACGGGCTTTTTTTAGGGGACTTGTCGCCGCGCGTTGTTTTCCCAACGGGCTTAACGCCGAGAAAGAGGCTCCCAAAGCAAGCGCTCTACTCGGAACTCCTTCACGGCAAACGGGCCAAAGGCGGGCAGAGGAGACGTTACAAGGGGACCACCCTCAAAGCCCTCCCTTGATAAAGTGCAACATCCCCCACCGACACCTGGGAGTACCCTGGGCCAAAGACCAGTCCGCCCTCAGTGGAGGAAGTGCATCCGGGAGGGCGCTGAGCACCTCGAGTCTCGTCGCCGAGAGCGCGCAGAAAGCAAGCGCAGGCAGCGGAAGGAGCGTGCGGCAAACCCAGTCCCACCCTCCCTTTCCCTCAACCACTGTCTGTCCCACCTGTGACAGGGACTGTAATTCCCGTATTGGACTGTTCAGCCACCTGAGAACTCACTTTTAGAGTGGAAGCAAGTCTTCCTCGATTCCGAGGGACTGTCCATGATGACGATGTAGCAGGACTTCTCTGCTTTTATACTCTATCCCCCTTGCAATAAAGGCCAACATTCCATTTGCCTTCCTGATCACTTGCTGTAGCTGCACGCTAACTTTTTGTGTTTCATGCACAAGGACCCCCCAGGTCCCTCTGCGCTGCGGCATTTTTTTTAATCTCTCACCATTTAAATTATAATTTGCCTTTTTAATTTCCCGACCAAACCTCACACTTTCCCACACTATATTCCATCTGCCAAATGTTTGTAACCACTCACTTAGCCTGTCTGTATCTCTTTGCAGATTTTTTTTTTTGTGTCCTCCTCACAACTTTACCGGCACAACCTTCCTTCGTAAGACAACCGAACGCCCCCCCCCCCTGCTCCCCTCCCCCCCCCCACACCTTTCATCTCAGGAATCAACTGCGTGACCCTTCACGGCCCCTTAACCTTCCCCCCCCCCCCCCCCAACAACCACCCCTCCTCTCTCCCCCTCCCCCTCGCACACCACCCTCGAAGAGGTGGGCACCGGAGGGACTGGAGTGCATCATCACGCCCGGCAACCAAATTTTAATTTGATTTTACGTTTTAAAGTTTAATTTGTTTTAATTGCCGGTGCTTTTAGTGTCCCCCTCCCTTTTATAGGGGGCACTGGGGAAAAATTGTGATTTTAGTGCCCCAAAAAAAAGCACACCACCCTCGAGGTGCTCCGCAGGTTTTGAGATCGGCTCCTGCAGTTCAAACGGTCTGCGGAGGAGGAGAGGGGGGGGGAGAAGCAATTGCTGCTGGGTAGGATTTCCTTTTATGTTTGTCCTGTGCCGTGCTCCATAGCAGAAGGTGGAGAGTGAGAGTGAGAGAGAGGTGGGGGGGGAGGAGGGAGGAGGGAGGAGGGTGGAGAGTGTGTGAACGAGAGAAAGAGCGAGAGAGAAGGGACTTCCTATCCAGACTGTGTGTGGCAGGAAGCAGCTGTTTCAATTTTGGGCCCCTGGGAGGTAGGGACCCGTCCGTCGGTCTGTCAGCGTGCGGATCTCAGCGGCTGGGGGGAAGCTGGGGGGGGGGGCAGAAGCTGGGGGGGGGGGGGGGGACGAGACAGGCAATGTTGTCGGTACCGGCAATCCCTCAAAGCCGCTGAATCACAGCTGGGGCATTCTTTGCAAACTTTTTACTGAAGTTTTCTCTCTCTCTCTCCCCCCCTCCCCCTTTGCAAGTTCACAATGAAGCTACTGGGCGGAGTATGCAGATAATCGGGGAAAGGAACCTGAGCTGGGGGCGGGGGAGGAGAGCTGAGAATTTATAGTTTTAAAGTGAACCCAGTTGTTGCGATCAGCGGGAGCAGACTCAATCGTAGCTTTCTGATTCTCCTGGTACACGGTCCGGAGGAGTCCGTGTTCCACGCGTGTGTGTGTGTGTGTGTGTGAAAGTGTCTGTGTGTGTGTGTGAGTGTGAAAGTGTCTGTGTGTGAGAGTGTGTGTGAGTGTGTGTGTGTGTGAAAGTGTCTGTGTGTGTGTGTGTGTGTGAAAGTGTCTGTGTGTGTGTGTGAGTGTGAAAGTGTCTGTGTGTGAGAGTGTGTGTGAGTGTGTGTGTGTGTGAAAGTGTCTGTGTGTGTGTGTGTGTGTGAAAGTGTCTGTGTGTGTGTGTGAGTGTGTGTGTGTGTGTGAGTGTGTGTGAAAGTGTCTGTGTGTGTGTGTGTGTGTGTGTGAGTGTGTGTGAAAGTGTCTGTGTGTGTGTGTGAGTGTGTGAGTGTGTGTGAAAGTGTCTGTGTGTGTGTGTGTGTGAGTGTGTGTGAAAGTGTCTGTGTGTGTGTGTGTGTGTGTCTGTGTGTGTGAAAGTGTCTGTGTGTGTGTGTGTGTGTGAAAGTGTCTGTGTGTGTGTGTGAGTGTGTGTGTGTGAGTGTGTGTGAAAGTGTCTGTGTATGTGTGTGTGTGTGTGTCTGTGTGTGAGTGTGTGTGAAAGTGTGTGTGTGTGTGTGTGTGTGTCTGTGTGTGTGAAAGTGTCTGTGTGTGTGTGTGTGTGTGTGAAAGTGTCTGTGTGTGTGTGAGTGTGTGAGTGTGTGTGAAAGTGTCTGTGTATGTGTGTGTGTGTGTGTCTGTGTGTGAGTGTGTGTGAAAGTGTCTGTGTGTGTGTGTGTGTCTGTGTGTGTGAAAGTGTCTGTGTGTGTGTGTGTGTGTGAAAGTGTCTGTGTATGTGTGTGTGTGAAAGTGTGTGTGTGTGAAAGTGTCTGTGTGTGTGTGTGTGTGAAAGTGTCTGTGTGTGTGTGTGTGAGTGTGTGTGAAAGTGTCTGTGTGTGTGTGTGTGAAAGTGTCTGTGTGTGTGTGTGAGTGTCTGTGTGTGAGTGTGAGTGTGAATGAGATTGAGTGTGAGTGAATGTGAGTGTGAGGTTGCAATACTCGAAGGGGGCTGCCCCCTCCAATTCTGCCCGCACTTCAGTCCCACGCTCCCGATCTTTGGGCGCCCTGTGCGGAGGGGAGCGGGGCAGGTCCGAGGGCCTCCTCGTGGGACTGCTCGACCAAAGGGGGGGGCCATCGGCCGGCCCGGGCACACGGGCGGTCGAGGGGGTCGTTCAGCCCGACTGCCTGCCTCTCTTCCGCGGTTACACCCGGGCCGGGGTATCCCCCGGGGACGGAGCACGCGGTGTCCACCGGTACGCTAAGCGGCCTTCCGCGAGGAGGTGGGCGCCGGAGGCTACTGGAGTGCATCGTCACCCCCCCCCCGGCAACCAAACTTTAATTTGATTCAAGTTGACTGTCCAAAGTTTAATTTGTTTAATGTGTCGGTTTTAGTGCCCCTTTAATCAGGGGGGCACTTGTGTTAATGCTGAACAACAACAAAAATAGTTGTACAGGTATAAGTACTTGAGGAGGGTAAAATGTGCAGGGGGTAGGAGGGGAGGGAAGAGCAGGGGAGTGGAGGGAGGAGGGAGTGAGACTATTTGCACCGGGAGCGAGAGCCGGCACAGGCACGAGGGGCCGAATGGCCTCCTTCCACGTTGTGTGGTCCTGTTCTATAAAGTAACTGTTATGTGTTAGGTGGAGAATTTGTTGAGGAGGTAATATGGGGAGGTGGGGAGACCGTTCAACTCGAGCCTGTTGCGCCGTTCGGTCAGTGACTGAGGTTGTGACGGGTAATGAACTAGCCGGCGCAGGCTGTCGCGTGCTGAACCGTAGCTGCGCTGCGGCGTGAAAGACCGCTCGGCCAGCCGGTGAAGGTGGCGAGCGACCCCACGATGTCTGTTGGTCTGCGCTGGGCCCCGAGCCGGAGCTGGGGTTAAAGGAAGGGTGGGAAAATCCTCCCCCCCCCCCCCCCCCCCACCCCGCCCCGCTTTGAAAGAGGAGGACAGGTTCTGAGGCTACGATGCCTCCCTTTGCCGAATTGCCGGCCTGCATACGAAATTCGAAGTGCGGCCATTTAGTGTGGGGGGGTGGGGGGGGAGGTCGGTCGTTGCCGAGATACGGTACCCTCCGCCCGCCCAGCAAGAGTGAGCACCTACAGGGTAGGAGGGGCCTGAAAGCCGGGAGGGGCGGGGGGGGGAGAGGTAGGGGGGAGGTGGGGGAAGCGAGAATCTATCCCACCGTGAGAGGGGCGAAAGCGCCCTGCTGATTGCCGTGGAGCCCGGACCCTGGCAAAGCTCAGTGGGAGTAGGATGAAGCCTGCCTTTGCCGAATAGCCAAGCTCACCCTGCGTAATATATCGCAAGTGGGGTGGGTGCGTATGCGGGCAGGTGTGCGGGGAGGGGGTCTCCTTTCATTACCAAACCCTTCCCCCTTCCCTTGCGGTCAGGAGCTTAGCCAGGGTAGAGGGGACAACTCTAGGGGTTGTGAGATAGCACTGAGCCACTGCAGTGCCCAACATGCAGGGGAACCCACACAGTCTCTGGGTAGAACCTCTAGTCATCATCATCGTAGGCAGTCCCTCGGAATCGAGGAAGACTTGCTTCCACTCTAACAATGAGTCCTCAGGTGACTGAACAGTCCAATACGGGAATTACAGTCCCTGTCACAGGTGGGACAGACAGTGGTTGAGGGAAGGGGAGGGTGGGACTGGTTTGCCGCACGCTCCTTCCGCTGCCTGCGCTTGCTTTCTGCACGCTCTAGGCGACGAGACTCGAGGTGCTCAGCCCCCTCCCGGATGCACTTCCTCCACTTAGGGCGGACTGGTCTTTGGCCAGGGTCTCCCAGGTGTCGATGGGGATGTTGCACTTTATCAAGGGGGGCTTTGAGGGTGGTCCCTTGTAACGTTTCCTCTGCCCACCTTTGGCTCGCTTGCCGTGAAGGAGTTCCGAGTAGAGCGCTTGCTTTGGGAGTCTCGTGTCAGGCATGTGGACAATGTGGCCCGCCCAGCGGAACTGGTCGAGTGTGGTCAGTGGGGATGTTGGCCTGGTCGAGGACGCTAACGTTGGTGCGTCTGTCCTCCCAGGGGATTTGCAGGATCTTGCGGAGACATTGTTCGTTCGGAGCAGGCTCAAGGGGCTAGATGGCCTCCTCCTGTTCCTAATTCTTATGTTCATTGTTGGTGGTATTTCTCCAGCGACGTGAGGTGTCTACTGTACATGCTCCATATCTTTGAGCCATACAGCGGGGGCGGGTATCACTGCAGCCCTGTAGACCATGAGCTTGGTGGTGGATTTGAGGGCCTGGTCTTTGAACACTCTTTTCCTCAGGCGGCCGAAGGCTGCACTGGCGCACTGGAGGCGGTGCAGTGTACAAGCTCCCCCGGTTAAGCAATGCCTCATTCTCATCCTTGTCAAATCCCTCGCCCCTCCCTAGCTCTTTAACCTCTTCCAGCCTGACAACTCTCCGAAGTCTCTGCGCTCCTCCAATTCTGGCCTCCTGAGCATCCCCGATTTCCATCGCTCCACCATCGGTGGCCGTGTCTTCAGCTGCCTGGGCCCCGAGCTCTGGAACTCCCTCCTTAAACCTCTCTCCTTTAAGACGCTCTTTAAAACCTTTGACCAAGCTTTTGGTCACCTGCGCTAATATCATCTTATGTGACACTGTGAAGCGCCTTGGGGCGTTTTACTACATTAAAGGCGCTATATAAATGCAAGTTGCTGTTGTGCTATTGAACCATGGGGTGCACCGTCCACTCTTGTCCAATGAGCCCCAATCGCCGCAAACAGTGTCAAAGGTCAGTAAAGAATGTCAATTATCTATCCCTTATTACTGTCCTCTCTCGCCCAAAGATGCTGGCTGTCACAGGGGGTTATGGATCCCACAAGCCCCTGGGTTCCCTCCAGCTCCTCGCTCAGTCGTGTGCCTGCCAGCTATTCGCCCACAAAGGCATCACGGCCAAGCCTGATCCTGTCCCGCTACCTTCGAGCAAGGGTCATTGGACACTGAAACCAGTTCTAGCCCCCCCCCCCCTCCGCCCCAGCCCACCTCTCCCCTCATGCTGGCTGAGAGTAACTAACATGGCACAGGACCCCGGACCCTCTGGTCTGTTTGGCTCGGTACCGGATTGACCATGTTCTCCGACGGCAAGCGGCTGTCCCTGGAGACGGGCCGGACTCTCGGGGTGTGCTGTGAGTGCGGTGGGTTTGGGAGTCACAGGCCGGCACACGGGAGCTGCGCGCACACGTGCGTGATCGGCAGCGGGACGATTCACTCGGCTCAAGGGATTCCGTGACAGGAGCAGGTCCCCAGGGCACCGGCAAAGACGGGGCACAAATGCTCACTCGAGGCGGTTAAAGGGGCAGGCCCCTCTCTTCAGAGTTTTTAAAGGGGCAGGCCCCTTTCTTCCAAGTGTTTAAAGGGGCAGGCCCCTCTTTCGCCGAGTGTTTAAAGGGGCTGAGGGAGAAGCGGGTGGGTCTGGGGCAGGAGATGGCAGGGCTGGGGAGGAGGGGGCGGGTCTGGGGGAGGAGAGGGGGAGGGATGTGTCTGGGAGAGAAGAGGGCGGGGCTGGGGGAGGAGGAGGTGAGGGGGCGGGTCTGGGGGGGGAAGAGGGTGGGGCTTGGGAGGAGCGGGTGGGGCTGGGGGAGGCAAGGGCGGGGCTGGGGAGGAAGGGGCGGGTCTGCGGGAGGCGAGGGCGGGGCTGGGGAGGAGGGGGCGGGGCTGAGGGAGAAGGGGGCGGGTCTGGGGGAGGAGGGGGCGGGTCTGGGGAGGAGGGGGCGGGGCTGAGGGAGAAGGGGGCGGGTCTGGGGGAGGAGAGGGCGGGTCTGGGGGAGGAGGGGGCGGGTCTGAGGGAGGAGGGGGCGGGTCTGGGGGAGGAGAGGGCGGGTCTGGGGGAGGAGGGGGCGGGTCTGGGGGAGGAGAGGGCGGGTCTGGGGGAGGAGAGGGCAGGGCTGGGGAGGAGGGGGCGGGTCTGGGGAAGGAGGGGGCGGGTCCGAAGGCCCCCGATGTCTAACACGATCCGACCTTTGGTTTGGGCCCCGACAGGCACGGCGAGCGACGAGAGGACGGCGACGGCGCATGTGACTGAGCCACGGGGTCCTGAGGCACGCGGGAGCGGAGCGCGAAATGAGCGGGAGCAGCGGCCGCCCCCTCCTCCTCCTCCTCCTCTTCCTCCTCCTGCGGCGGGGCGAGCCTACCCTGGGCAGCGGGGCCGGTGACCGGCCGCTGGCGTGGGACGAGAGCGGCTATGTCCTCTACTGTCCGTGCATGGGTAAGTGGTGGCATGCCCGCCCCGGCCATATCCAACTCCAGCCGTCCCCTCGCTCCCCGGCCGCCCGACTCGCTGGGTCACCGGTCACTACCCACCCTCCCGGACCTCAGCTCAGACCCCACCCCACCCCCACCCCGCCCCCGAAGCAGCGAGCACCGGTGGGCTATTCGACTGTGGCGAGCATCGCAGCTGGCCCTCCACGCCAATAGCCACTACACAGGCCACTGTCCGTCCATAGCAATCGCTGAATCACGTAGAAGGAGGCCGTTCGGCCCATTGTGTCTGTGCTGGCTCTTTGAATGAGCGATCCAAATTGGTCCCACTCCCCACAATGCTCTTCCCCCATCGCCCGGCAATTTATTCATCAAGCATTTATCCAATTTCCCGTTTGAAAGTTACCGTTGAATCTGCTCCCACCGCCCTTTCAGGCAGCGCGTTCCCGATCATAACAACTCGCTGCATATATAATAAAACATGTTCCCTCATCACCCCCTCTGGCACTTGTGCCAATGATCTTAAATCCGTGTCATAGAAACATAGAAAATAGGTGCAGGAGTAGGCCATTCGGCCCTTCGAGCCTGCACCACCATTCAATATGATCATAGCTGATCATTCACCTCAGTACCCCTTTCCTGCTTTCTCTCCATACCCCTTGATCCCTTTAGCCGTAAGGGCCACATCTAACTCCTTTTTGAATATATCTAACGAACTGGCCTCAACAACTTTCTGCGGTAGAGAATTCCACAGGTTCACCACTCTCTGGGTGAAGAAGTTTCTCCTCATCTCGGTCCTAAATGGCTTACCCCTTATCCTTAGACTGTGATCCCTGGTTCTGGGCTTCCCCAACATCGGAAACAGTCTTCCCGCATCTAACCTGTCCAGTCCCGTCAGAATTTTATATGTTTCTATGAGATCTCCTCTCATCCTTCTAAACTCTAGTGAATATAAGCCTAGCCGATCCAGTCTCTCCTCATATTGTCAGTTCTGCCATCCCGGGAATCTGTCTGGTGAACCTTCGCTGCACTCCCTCAATAGCAAGAGCGTCCTTCCTCAGATTAGGAGACCAAAACTGAACACAATATTCCAGGTGTGGCCCTGGTTACCGACCGTCCTGCCACTGCAAACAATTTCTCCCCATCTACTCAAAACCCTTCATAAGAACCTAAGAATTAGGAGCAGGAGCAGGTCCAACAGGCCCTACCTCAAGCCTGCTCCGCCAGTCAGATATAAGATATGGGCGAGGCCGCCATTTATTGCCCATCCCTAATTGCCCCTTGAGAAGGGGGTGGTGAGCCGCCTTCTTGAACCGCTGCAGTCCGTGTGGTCTTTGTCCTCAACTCCGCTTCGCAGGAGCGTTACAAAGGAGGTGAGAGAGGTGGAGAGGTTTAGGGAGGGACTCCCAGAGCTTGGGGCCCAGGCAGCTGAAGACACGGCCACCGATGGTCAGGCGATGGGAATCGGGGGATGCACAAGAGGCCAGAATTGGAGGAGCACAGAGATCTCGGGGGGAGTTGTGGGGCCGGAGGAGATTACAGAGATAGGGAGGGGCGAGGGCCATGGAGGGATTTGAGCCTCTTTCCAATCTCGTAATTTTAAAATCGAGGCGTTGCCGGACCAGGAGCCAATGTGGGTCAGCGAGCACAGGGGGTGATGGGTGAGCGGGACTCGGTGCGAGTTAGGACACGGGGCAGCGAGCACAGGGGGTGATGGGTGAGTGGGACTCGGTGCGAGTTAGGACACGGGGTCAGCGAGCACAGGGGGTGATGGGTGAGTGGGACTCGGTGCGAGTTAGGACACGGGGCAGCGAGCACAGGGGGTGATGGGTGAGCGGGACTCGGCGCGAGTTAGGACACGGGGTCAGCGAGCACAGCAGGGTGATGGGTGAACGGGACTCGGTGCGAGTTAGGACACGGGGCAGCGAGCACAGGGGGTAATGGGTGAGCGGGACTCGTTGCGAGTTAGGACACGGGGGCAGCGAGCACCGGTTGATGGGTGAGCGGGACTCGTTGCGAGTTAGGACACGGGGTCAGCGAGCACAGGGGGTGATGGGTGAGCGGGACTCGGTGCAAGTTAGGACACGGGGTCAGCGAGCACAGGGGGGTGATGGGTGAGCGGGACTCGGTGCGAGTTAGGACACGGGGTCAGCGAGCACAGGGGGTGATGGGTGAGCGGGACTCAGTGCGAGTTAGGACACGGGGTCAGCGAGCACAGGGGGGTGATGGGTGAGCGGGACTCGGTGCGAGTTAGGGCACCTCTAGTTTACGTAGGGTAGGAGTGCGTTGGTAATTGTTTTGAAGGGAAGCTTTCAGTACAGAGGGAAGGCCGATACTCTCTGGAGTTGAGAAGAATGAGAGGTGATCTCATTGAAAGATTCTGAGGGGGCTTGACAGGGTAGATGCAGGGAGGATGTTTCCCCCGGGCTGGGGAGTCTCGAACCAGGGGTCACAGTCTCAGGATAAGGGGTCGGCCATTTAGGACTGAGATGAGGAGGAATTCCTTCACTCAGAGGGTGGTGAATCTTTGGAATTCTCTGCCCCAGAGGGCTGTGGAGGCTCAGTCGTTGAGTATATTCAACACAGAGATTGACAGATTTTTGGATTCTAGGGGGAATCACGGAATCGGGCGGGAAAGTGGAGTTGAGGTAGAAGATCAGCCATGATCTTATTGAATGGCGGAGCAGGCTCGAGGGGCCGAATGGCCTGCTCCTGCTCCTAATTCTACTCCTTTCTAATCCGCCCCGCCCCTCGAGATAGAGACCACCATCCCGTTTGTATCGGGCGCCAATGGTCTGAAGCCTTTTCTGTGTTTTATTTAAACGCAGGTCGATTTGGGAATCAGGCTGACCATTTCCTGGGCTCCTTGGCGTTTGCGGAGATGCTGAACCGGACGCTGGTGGTACCTCCGTGGGTGGTGTACAGGCACCAGACCCCGCCCTACACAAACGTAAGTCTCCTCTGCCGTGTCTGTCAGCCGTGGCTCAGTGGGCAGCGCCCTTGCCTCTGAGTCAGGAGGTCGTGGGTTCGAGTCCCACTCCAGGGACTGGAGCACGTAATCCAGGCCGACGCTCCCAGTGCAGTGCTGAGGGAGCGCTGCTCATGTGGTGTTAGGGCTGAGCTCCCTCGACCCTGAATCTTCCACTGATTTCCCCCCCATTCCCCCATTCTCTCCCTCTCCATTCTCGACCTTTCCTTCATCTGCCTCTCCCTCCATCCATTGCTCCCTCTATCCTCCCCTCTCTCTCTCCCTCTATCTATCTCTCCCTCTATCCTCCCCTCTCTCCCTCTATCCTCCCCTCCCTCTCTCCCTCTATCTATCTCTCCCTCTATCCTCCCCTCCCTTTCTCCCTCTATCTATCTCTCCCTCTATCCTCCCCTCTCTCCCTCTATCCTCCTAGCTCCCTCTCCCTCTATCTGCCCCTCCTTCCCTCTAACTGCTCCTCCCTCCCCCTCTATCCTCCCCTGCTCTCTGTCTGTCTCGGGGGTAACGGAGGTTAGATGCCCCTGGGGAATAATAGAGTTGGGTGCCCCGGGGGGGGGTAATGGGGTTTGATGCCCCCGGGGAGGGGGGGGGGGGTAACAGGGTTGGGTGCCCTGGGGGGGTAACAGGGTTGGATGCCCCGGGGGGGTAACGGGGATTGCGTGCTCCGGGGGGGGGAGAGGTAAAGGGGGTTAGATGCCCCTGGGGGGTAACGGGTGTTGGGTGCTCCGAGGGGTACCAGGGTTGGATGCCCCCGGGGGTAACAGGCCTGCCTTGAGTCCTGCCCTAAGCCGAGGCCTCTCCTGCCTTCCAGGCCCATGTGCCGTACACCGAGTACTTCCAGCTGGAGCCGCTGAGGGCCTTCCACCGAGTGGTCAGCATGGAGGACTTCATGCAGCAGCTGGCGCCCCGACACTGGCCCGCGGGGAAGAGGGTGGCCTACTGCTTCGACGCAGCCGCTCGCCGGAGCGCCGACAAATCATCCTGCCCCATGAAGGTGAGCCTCGGGGGAGGGGGGACTATCTGTTACTAGGAGCGCAGGCACCAGGGGTACCAATGTACTGGGCATTTTGGGGGATTTGGGGTATTGGGGTGGGAATTGGGGGTATTGGGGTACTGAGGGTATTGGGAGTACTGAGGGTATTGGGGTACTGAGGGTATTGGTGGTACTGAGGGTATTGGTGGTACTGAGGGCATTGGGGTAGTGAAGGTATTGGGGTACTGAGGGTATTGGGGTAGTGAGGGTGTTGGGGTACTGAGAGTATTGGGGTACTGGGGGATTGGGGTACTGAGGGTATTGGGGTAGTGGGGGTATTGGGGTACTGAGGGCATTGGGGGTACTGGGGGATTGGGGTACTGAGGGTATTGGGGTACTGAGGGTATTGGGGTAGTGAGGGTATTGGGGTAGTGAGGGTGTTGGGGTACTGATGGTATTGGGGTACTGAGAGTATTGGGGTACTGGGGGTACTGAGGGCATTGGGGGTACTGGGGGTGTTGGGGTACTGAGGGTATTTGGGGGATTGGGGTACTGAGGGTATTGAGATACTGAGGGTATTGGGGGTATTGGGGGGATTGGGGTACTGGGGGTACTGAGGGTATTTGGGGGATTGGGGTACTGAGGGTATTGAGATACTGAGGGTATTGGGGTACTGAGGGTGTTGGGGTACTGATGGTATTGGGGTAGTGAGGGTGTTGGGGTAGTGAGGGTGTTGGGGTAGTGAGGGTGTTGGGGTACTGAGAGTATTGGGGTACTGGGGGTATTGGGGTACTGAGGGTATTGGGGTAGTGAGGGTGTTGGGGTACTGAGGGTATTGGGGTACTGGGGGTATTGGGATAGTGAGGGTGTTGGGGTACTGATGGTATTGGGGTACTGAGAGTATTGGGGTAGTGAGGGTGTTGGGGTAGTGAGGGTGTTGGGGTACTGGGGGTATTGGGGTACTGGGGGTATCGGAGTACCGGGATTACTGGAGCGCAGGCTGGGGGAAGGTTCTATGTTCTATGTGATTGACTGCGGATGTTCGGCAGGATGGGAATCCGTTCGGGCCGTTCTGGGACCACTTCAGTGTGGATTTTGACCGCTCGGAGCTGTTCAGTGGGATTGCCTTCAACTCCTACTACAAGTCCCAGTGGATCGACAGGTAACGTCCGTAGTCCGAGCATGCGTGATACCGAGAGCTGGTGTGTCGGCCCTGGGCTGTGTGAACGCGCGCCGACATCGCCTGCCGATATCGCCCTGGCGGGCGGGCTGCGGGTTTCCCTCGGCCTGGTGGGAACCGGCTCTCTCGTCTCCGCTGCTGCTCCGTGGGACTGGAGAGGGAGAGGCCGCTGAACCAGTGAGCACCGGCCCGGCGGGGAATTACTGGGGAAAGGTGCCGGGGAATGTTCGGCATTCTGGCTCTATCTGGGACTGCCGGCAACGGATCAAAGGCATCTTGTCATTCGGAGATTGTGGCCTTAGCAACCATGGATGAGCTGCTGTGATGCCATGATCTGGGCAACCAGGAACCATCAGTTGTGGCCATGGCAACTAGGAGTGGCCCTATCCAGATAGGAACATAGGAACATAAGAATTAGGAACAGGAGTAGGCCATCTAGCCCCTCGAGCCTGCTCCGCCATTCAATAAGATCATGGCTGATCTGGCCTTGGACTCAGCTCCACTTACCCGCCCTCTCCCCGTAACCCTTAATTCCCTTATTGGTTAAAAATCTATCTATCTGTGATTTGAAAACATTCAATGAGCTAGCCTCAACTGCTTCCTTGGGCAGAGAATTCCACAGATTCACAACCCTCTGGGAGAAGAAATTCCTTCTCGACTCGGTTTTAAATTGGCTCCTCCGTATTTTGAGGCTGTGCCCCCTAGTTCTAGTCTCCCCCACCAATGGAAACAACCTCTCCGCCTCTATCTTGTCTATCCCTTTCATTATTTTAAATGTTTCTATAAGATCACCCCTCATCCTTCTGAACTCCAAGGAGTAAAGACCCAGTCTACTCAATCTATCATCATAAGGTAACCCCCTCATCTCCGGAATCAGCCTAGTGAATCGTCTCTGTACCCCCTCCAAAGCTAGTATATCCTTTCTTAAGTAAGGTGACCAAAACTGCACGCAGTACTCCAGGTGCGGCCTCACCAATACCCTATACAGTTGCAGCAGGACCTCCCTGCTTTTGTACTCCATCCCTCTCGCAATGAAGGCCAACATTCCATTCGCCTTCCTGATTACCTGCTGCACCTGCAAACTAACTTTTTGGGATTCATGCACAAGGACCCCCAGGTCCCTCTGCACCGCAGCATGTTGTAATTTCTCCCCATTCAAATAACATTCCCTTTTACTGTTTTTTTTCCCAAGATGGATGACCTCACACTTTCCGACATTGTATTCCATCTGCCAAACATTAGCCCATTCGCTTAACCTATCCAAATCTCCTTGTGGTCTATCTGAGTTCTCTACACAACCCGCTTTCCCACTAATCTTAGTGTCATCTGCAAATTTTGTTGCACTACACTCTGTCCCCTCTTCCAGGTCATCTATGTATATTGTAAACAGTTGTGGTCCCAGCACCGATCCCTGTGGCACACCACTAACCACCGATTTCCAACCGGAAAAGGACCCATTTATCCCGACTCTCTGCTTTCTGTTCGCCAGCCAATTCTCGATCCATGCTAATACATTTCCTCTGACTCCGCGTACCTTTATCTTCTGCAGTAACCTTTTGTGTGGCACCTTATCGAATGCCTTTTGGAAATCTAAATACACCACATCCATCGGTACACCTCTATCCACCATGCTCGTTATATCCTCAAAGAATTCCAGTAAGTTAGTTAAACATGATTTCCCCTTCATGAATCCATGCTGCGTCTGCTTGATTGCACTATTCCTATCTAGATGTCCCGCTATTTCTTCCTGTTGTAATGTTGTGACCTTAGCAACCAGTAAAAGAAAGGACTTGCACTTACATAGCGCCTTTCACGGCCTCAGCACGCCCCAAACAGCTTCACAGCCAATAAGGGACTTTGGCGCTCAGTGTTGCAATGACCTATTGTGGCCTTAGCAACTAGAAATGGCTTATGGCCTTAGAAACCAGCAATGACCTGTTGTGATGTCATGAACTTAGCATCCCAGTGGCCTATTGTGATTATAGCAACCAGGAACGATCAATTGTGATGTCATGCCCTGCCTTTAGCAATCAGGAATGATTAATTGTGATGTCGTGCCCTTAGCAACCAGAAATGTCCTACTCTGACATCATGCCCTTAGCAACCAGAAATGACCTACTGTGATGTCATGCCCTTAGCAACCAGAAATGACCTACTGTGACATCATGCCCTTAGCAACCAGGAATGACCTACTGTGACATCATGCCCTTAGCAACCAGAAATGACCTTCGGTGATGTTGTGCCCTTAGCAACCAGAAATGACCTACTCTGACGTCATGTCCTTAGCAACCAGAAATTATCTACTGTGATGTCATGCCCTTAGCAACCAGAAGTTACCTACTGTGATGTCATGCCCTTAGCAACCAGAAATGACCTACTGTGACGTCATGCCCTTAGCAACCAGAAATTACCTACTGTGACGTCATGCCCTTAGCAACCAGAAATGACCTACTGTGACGTCATGTCCTTAGCAACCAGGAATGACCTACTGTGATGTCATGCCCTTAGCAACCAGGAATGACCTACTGTGATGTCATGCCCTTAGCAACCAGGAATGACCTACTGTGATGTCATGCCCTTTGTGACTATAGGTACCCTGCCTCCGAGCACCCGGTTCTGGCCCTGCCCGGGGCCCCGGCCCAGTTTCCCGTGCTGGGCGAGCACCGGCACCTCCAGAAGTACGTGGTGTGGGCGGACAAGATCGCGCAGGAGGCCGAGGGTCACATCCGGGCCATGCTGGTCAGGCCCTACCTGGGCCTTCACCTGCGAGTGGGTGTGGACTGGGTGAGTGGCTGTATTTACTGTTGTTGTGGAAGGTGGCACTGTCAGCTCACTGTGAACCGGGCCCCTCCCAGACTGACCGCAGGAGATGTGCGCAGACCCAACGCTGTGGTAACCGTCAGGGTCAGGGTTAGGCTGAGCCAGGACCGAGTAGCAAGATCCCGCGTTCCATCTGTGCTGCGGGTGATCGCAGCCGCGACCTCTGGGATCAGCTAGAACCGCCCTCCATGCCCCTGGCTTACGTACACGGGAACATTTCTGCCAGGATTCCTGCTCCTGACCCCTGCTGGAAGGGGCGTGGACAGGATTAGGGCTTAGACGTGATTTTACATCGAATGTACAGCAACAGGAACAGGCCAGTCGGCTCAGCCGCTCCGTGCCGGTGTTTATGCTCCACACCAGCCCCCTCCCACCCCTCTTCATCTCACCCCATCAACATATCCCTCTATTCCTTTCTCCCTCACGGGGGGAACCAGCCTCCCCTTAAATGCATCGATACTATTCGCCTCAACATAGGAACAGGAGGAGGCCATTCAGCACTCGAGCATTTTCCAACATTCATTTAGATCGTAGCTGATCTGTATCTTGGCTCCATAGAAACATAGAAATTTACAGCGCAGAAGGAGGCCATTCCGGCCCATCGTGTCCGCGCCGGCCGACAAAGAGCCGCTCGGCCCTCGGTCAGCAGCCCTGAAGGTTATACATAAACCCATGAACAATGGCGGACAGGTAAAGAGCACCCGGCCCAACCAGTCCGCCCCATACCAGCGCGACACCCCTTACACCGAAACATTCTACACTCCACCCCAACCGGAGCCACGTGATCTCCTGGGAGAGGAAAAAACCAGATAAAAACCACGGCCAATTAGGGGGGAAAAAATCTGGGAAAATTCCCCTCCGACCCATCCAGGCGTTCGAAACCTTCGAACTAAGAGCTGGAAAGTGGGAACAGACTCGATAGCTCTTTGAACATGAGAACATAAGAAATGGGAGCAGGAGTCGGCCATTCAGCCCCTCGAGCCTGCTCCACCATTTAATAAGATCATGGCTGATCCGATCATGGACTCAGCTCGATCCCCATAACCCTTCACTCCCTTATCGTTCAAAAATCTGTCTATCTCCACCTTAAATATATTCAATGACCCAGCCTCCACAGCTCTCTGGGGCAGGGAATTCCACAGATTTACAACCCTCTGAGAGAAGAAATTCCTCCTTATCGCTGTTTTAAATGGGCGGTCCCTTACTCTGAAACGATGCCCCCTAGTTCTAGATTCCCCCACGAGGGGCTGAATGGCTATCTTCTATGTGGTCAATTTCTGTGAGAATTCAGAAGAATGAGAGGTGATCTTATCGAAACGTATAAGATTATGAGGGGGCTTGACAGGGTAGATGCAGAGAGGATGTTTCCACTGATGGGGGAGACTAGAACTAGGGGACATGATCTTAGAATAAGAGGCCGCCCATTTAAAACTGAGATGAGAAATTTCTTCTCTCAGAGGGTTGTGGATCTGTGGAATTTGCTGCCTCAGAGAGCTGTGGATGCTGGGTCATTGAATATAAGACAAGATAGACAGTTTCTTAACCGATAAGGGAATAAGGGGGCGGGCGGGGAAGTGGAGTTGTGTCCATGATCGGATCAGCCATGATCGTATTAAATGGCGGAGCAGGCTCGAGGGGCCGTATGTTCTTATCTTGGAGCGATGTACGTTGGACAACTTGGGGCTGTAAATTTCTATGATGTGCTTCCACGGCCAATATATCATGTTTTTGTTCCTCTCCTCCTCCCACACCCTTCCCCCACCCAACCCCTGCCCTCTCCCCCCCTCCCCCTGCCCTCTCCCCCCTCCCCCTGCCCTCTCCCCCTCCCCCTGCCCTCTCCCCCTCCCCTCCCCCCACCCCTCCCCCTCACCCCACCCCTCCCCTCACCCCACCCTTCCCCCGCCCTCCCGCCACCCCACCCTTCCCCCTCTCCCTCCCCCTGCCCTCTCCCCCCTCCCCTTCCCCCTGCCCTCTCCCCCTCCCCCACCCCCTTCCCCTCACCCCACCCTTCCCCTCTCCCTCCCCCCCCGCTCTCCCCCGCCCCGCACTCCCCCTCCCCCCCCGCTCTCCCCCGCCCCGCCCTCCCCCTCCCCCCCCGCTCTCCCCCTCCCCCTCTCCCTCCCCCGCCCCTCACCCTCACCCCACCCTTCACCCTCTCCCCCTGCTCTCCCCTCCCCCCACCCCACCCTTCTCCCTCTCCCCCCACTCTCCCCCTCCCCCACCCCCACCCTTCCCCCTCTCCTCCCCCCACCCCCACCCTTCCCCCTCTCCTCCCCCCCCCGCACTCCCCCGCCCTCCCCTCCCCCCTCCCCGTTCTCCCCCTCCACGCCCTCCTCCCACCCCTCCCCCTCCCCCCCGCACTCCCCCGTCCCGCCCTCCCCCTCCCCCGCTCTCCCCCTCCACACCCTCCTCCCACCCCACCCCCCCCTCCCCCTCCCCCCCCCCGCACTCCCCCTGCCCCGCCCTCCCCCTCCCCCCCCGCTCTCCCCCTCCCCCTCTCCCTCCCCCGCCCCTCACCCTCACCCCACCCTTCACCCTCTCCCCCTGCTCTCCCCTCCCCCCACCCCACCCTTCTCCCTCTCCTCCCCCCCCCGCACTCCCCCGCCCCACCCTCCCCTCCCCCCTCCCCGCTCTCCCCCTCCACGCCCTCCTCCCACTCCTCCCCCCCCCCCGCACTCCCCCTCCCCCGCTCTCCCCCTCCACACCCTCCTCCCACCCCACCCCCCCTCCCCCTCCCCCCCCCGCACTCCCCCTGCCCCGCCCTCCCCCTCCCCCCTCCCCGCTCTCCCCCTCCACACCCTCCTCCCACCCCACCCCCCCCTCCCCCTCCCCCTCCCCCCCCGCACTCCCCCTGCCCCGCCCTCCCCCTCCCCCCTCCCTGCTCTCCCCCTCCACGCCCTCCTCCCACCCCTCCCCCTCCCCCCCGCTCTCCCCCTCCCCGCCCTCCTGCCACCCTTCCCGCGGACAGAAGAACGCCTGCAACATGGTGCGGGACGGGACGGCGGGGCCTCACCTAATGGCGTCGCCGCAGTGTGTGGGGGACCGCCGCCAGTCGGCCCGGCCGCTGACCATGGAGATGTGCCTGCCCAGCCTGGTGGAGATCGGCCGGGCGGTGGGCTCCTGGGCCAGGGCCACGGGGGCCAAGGCCGTCTACATCGCCACTGACTCCGAGACCTTCAACGTCGAGATCGAGCAGGCCGTCAGCGGCAAGGTAAGGCCCAGCGGAGTGCGACGGGGGCTAGGCTTCCGGGGAGCACCAAATTAAGGGCCCTGACAGGCCCCAGGGCAAAACTGATCCAAATGGGCCAGCAGCTATACAAAAGCAAAACACCGCGGGTGCTGGAATTTGAAATATAAAGCAGAAAGGGCTGGAAATACTCAGCGGGTCAGGGAGCATCTGTGGAGAGAGAAACAGAGTTAGCGTTTCGGGTCAGTGACCCTTCATCAGAACCGGCGAATGTTCGACAAGAACAAATTCTTAAGGAGCATTGAAAGAGGGAGGGGAGGAAAGAACAGAAGGGAAGGGCGGTGATAGGGTGGAAGACAGGAGAGATTAGAGGGACCAGAGGGATGATGGGCCGACTTGAAATGGTCATGGCAGAAGTTAGAAAAAGCTTAGTTTAGATAGGGCCGAGAGTTCTGTTTGTTCATGGTCACTACATGACGTATATGATTCTGATTCTGAGTATGAAAACATAGGCCGGTATATTCAACAATGAAAGCATATATTGTGTATCAAGTCGGTATATATTCTGGGTCCGGTAACATCGCAATACTAGATTCTAGATTCTTGCAAATTTCTCTCAATAACATGTGAAGTAAAAGAGGCTAGTGCATATTCTGTTCTGTATATCGGTACATTAGTGTATATAGGTACTTCTGTATATCGGTACATTAGTGTATATCGGTACATTAGTGTATATAGATACTGCTGTATATCGGTACATTAGTGTATATGGGTACTTCTGTATATCAGTACATTAGTGTATATAGGTACATTAGTGTATATAGGTACTTCTGTATATCGGTACATTAGTGTATATAGGTACATTACATTAGTGTATATGGGTACTTCTATATATCGGTACATTAGTGTATATGGGTACTTCTGTATATCGGTACATTAGTGTATATGGGTACTTCTGTATATCGGTACATTAGTGTACATAGGTACTTCTGTATATCGGTACATTAGTGTATATAGGTACATTAATGTATATAGGTACTTCTGTATATAGGTATAAACATTTTTCCACTTATTGTCGATTCTATTCAGCCTATTTGGGAGGCCTTATATATTTTTCCTACATTTATTTGCCGGGCCGATGTTCTTTGGTGGGCCTGGGGCAGGAGCCCCATGGTTAATCTACCTCCGCTCCTGGGGAGCACCTAGCAATGTCTTTACTGCTTTAAATGCTCGATATAACTGCAAGCGGTTACTGTTGATGAGGGAGATGCACACCGTGTGTGAGAGGCTTCGTAACTGTAACATAAGAAATAGGAGCAGGAGTCGGCCATTCGGCCCCTCGAGCCTGCTCCGCCATTCAATGAGATCACGGCTGATCTTCGACCTCAACTCCACTTTCCCGCCCGATCCCATATCCCTCGA
The DNA here is from genome assembly GCF_044704955.1 of Pristiophorus japonicus. Lineage (NCBI taxonomy): Eukaryota > Metazoa > Chordata > Chondrichthyes > Pristiophoridae > Pristiophorus > Pristiophorus japonicus. The sequence continues at coordinate 20,616 of NW_027254836.1, read as the reverse complement.
TTCCCTCAATATCCAAAAATCTATCGATCTCTGTCTTGAATATACTCAACGACTGTGCCTCCACAGCCCTCTGGGGCAGAGAATTCCAAAGATTCACCACCCTCTGAGTGAAGAAATTCCTCCTCATCTCAGTCCTAAATGGCCAACCCCTTATCCTGAGACTGTGACCCCTGGTTCTAGACTCCCCAGCCCGGGGGAAACATCCTCCCTGCATCTACCCTGTCGAACCCCCTCAGAATCTTACATGTTTCAATGAGATCACCTCTCATTCTTCTAAACTCGAGAGATTATCGGCTGAATCTACTCAATCTCTCCTCATAGGACAATCCCCCCCATCCCAGGAATTGGTCCGGTGAACCTTCGTTGCACTCCCTCTATGGGAAGTATATCCTTCCTTAGGTTAGGAGTACACACTACTCCAGGTGTGGTCTCACCAGGGACCGGTATAATTGCAGTAAGGCACACACTAACTGTAAAGGAGAGATACATCATAGTGTGGCTCAGTGGGCAGCACACTCGCCTCTGAGTCAGAAGGTTGTGGGTTCAAGTCCCACTCCAGGGGCTTGAGCACATAAATCCAGGCCGACATTCCCAGTGCAGTACTGAGGGAGTGCCGCACTGTCGGAGGGGCAGTACTGAGGGAGCGCCGCACTGTCGGAGGGGCAGTGCTGAGGGAGCGCCGCACTGTCGGAGGGGCGGTGCTGAGGGAGCGCCGCACTGTCGGAGGGGCGGTGCTGAGGGAGCGCCGCACTGTCGGAGGGGCGGTGCTGAGGGAGCGCCGCACTGTCGGAGGGGCAGTGCTGAGGGAGCGCCGCACTGTCTTTCGGATGAGACGTTAAACCGAGGCCCCGTCTGCTCTCTCAGGTGGACATAAAAGATCCCACGGCCACTATTTCGAAGAAGAGCAGGGGGAGTTATCCCCGGAGTCCTGGCCAACAATTTTCCCTCAAACCAAAAAAACAGATTATCTGGGTCATTATGCTGTTTGTGGGAGCTTGCTGTGCGCAAGTTGGTCCGTGAAAGGCGCTATCGAAATGCTAGTCTTTAGCTGTCAGGGAGGGGTGCGTTGTAAATGTACGCGCGTGGCTGTTTTCCTCTGTTGCTAAGCTGTCTCTCTCTCTCTCTGCTTCCTGCAGGTGAAGGTGATCAGCCTCAACCCACAGCTGCCCCAGGTCGACCTGTACATCCTAGCCCAGGCCGACCACTTCATCGGCAATTGCGTCTCCTCCTTCACCGCCTTCGTGAAGCGCGAGCGGGATGTGCAAGGCCGGACTTCCTCCTTCTTCGGCATGGACCATCCGCCGGGGCCCAACGACGAGCTCTGAGCGAGGGCAGCGCTGAGGGAGCGGGGAGTCGGCTGAGGCGAGGGGGTGGGGGGGGTGATGGCTGGGGGGGGAAACCAATCCCCTTGCCCCTCCCCCACCGCCATCCTCACCGACTGCGCCCAGTTTAACCAGCAGGAGGCGGCAGAGAGCCTGCTTACCGGGGGGGGGGGGGGGGTGCAGGGGGGTCAGAGGTCAGAGGGCAATGGGGAACTGACCCCAAGCGCGGCCATTGACGGCAGGTGCGCGACGGAGACGTAACGCTGGCGCAAGACCAATTCTCATACCTTCTGCAACCCCCGCCTCCCCGAACCCCTCAATATCCTTCCCTCCGCCCCTGAAGGTGCCGACTATTGCTGGGGTACAGTTCCAATGGGCGCTGGCCGCTATCATAGACTCCCCTTGCCCCCTCCCCCTCCCTCCCACCTTCTCCCAGCACCTCATACAAGCAGCCATTCTTTATCGGTGACGCCCTAGACAGTTGAGCGCCAGATCCAATGGGCATCACACCAACCCCTTCCTTCCCCGCCCTCACGCAAAACCAACAGGCTATTCGGCTTTGATGGGCGTCACATTAACCCCTTCCTTCCCGCCCCCCCCCCCCCCCGCCCCCGCTCCCTCCGATCAGTTTTCTGCCCACCCCCGAGGAAGGTATTATTGACGGCTTCCCCACACACCTCATGCAAAACCAGCAGGCTATTCAACTTTGATGGGCATCACAGCTGAGCCCTTCCTTCCCCAAACCCCCTCCCCTCCCTCCAGTTAGTTTTCTGCCCTCCCCTCAGGAAGGCGCTGACTATTGCCGGGTCCTAGGCATTCACCGACCCCCCCCCCCCCACACACCTCATGCAAAACCAGCAGGCTATTCAACATTGATGGGCGTCACAGCCAAGCCCTTCCCCCACCCACCCCTTGTGGTCAGTTTAAGGCCCTTCCCCACCGACTATTGCTGGAGTACAGTTACACGGGGTGTTAAGCATTCCTGCACCCCCCCCCCCCACCCCCTAACCGGCCAACACCTCACGCCGCACAAAACCAGCAGGCTATTCGACTACAATGGGCGTCACAGCCGAACCCTCTCCCCCCCTCCACCCCACCCCCACAGATCGTCACCCAATGGGCCACATGCACATGCACTTTGCAGCCACGGGATAGCGAGCGGCACTGAGGCCAATAACCTGGGCTGAGGCCTACCTGTCCACCGCCCTCCCCCCCCCCCCCCCCCCCCCCCCACCCGGGGCCCTTGCATCCACCCGCAGCGCTGTCAGCGCGTCTCTCGCCACACAGTTGTTGCTGACTGCGGGCGGGATTGGCCCGGCCCGGCCAAGCCCCTGATACCCTCACACTGTTAGCATCAGGGACCACGAGGTCACGACGTGAATAACTACTAAGAAAGAAAAAAATTGCTGAGGTCTGTAACTGTTTTATATTAATGTGACAATAATAAGTTCATTATCGATTCAAATGCCTGGTGTAGTTCTTCTGCCTCCTCAGTATCTTCACACACCAGGGATCCGCGGGAAGCGAGTTCGGCTCTAACCTGTGTACAGGGAGCTTTACTCTGTATCTAACCCCGTGCTGTACCTGCCCTGGGAGTGTTTGATGGGACAGTGTAGAGGGAGCTTTACTCTGTATCTAACCGCGTGCTGTACCTGCCCTGGGAGTGTTTGATGGGACAGTGTAGAGGGAGCTTTACTCTGTATCTAACCCGTGCTGTACCTGCCCTGGGAGTGTTTGATGGGACAGTGTAGAGGGAGCTTTACTCTGTATCTAACCCCCTGTACCTGCCCTGGGAGTGTTTGATGGGACAGTGTAGAGGGAGCTTTACTCTGTATCTAACCCCGTGCTGTACCTGCCCTGGGAGTGTTTGATGGGACAGTGTAGAGGGAGCTTTACTCTGTATCTAACCCCGTGCTGTACCTGCCCTGGGAGTGTTTGATGGGACAGTGTAGAGGGAGCTTTACTCTGTATCTAACCCCCTGTACCTGCCATGGGAGTGTTTGATGGGACAGTGTAGAGGGAGCTTTACTCTGTATCTAACCCCGTGCTGTACCTGCCCTGGGAGTGTTTGATGGGACAGTGTAGAGGGAGCTTTACTCTGTATCTAACCCCGTGCTGTACCTGCATTGGGAGTGTTTAATGGGACAGTGTAGAGGGAGCTTTACTCTGTATCTAACCCCGTGCTGTACCTGCCCTGGGAGTGTTTGATGGGACAGTGTAGAGGGAGCTTTACTCTGTATCTAACCCCGTGCTGTACCTGCCCTGGGAGTGTTTGATTCTGATAGTGGATGCCTGAAATGGCTCAGTGGGCAACACACTTGCCTCTAAGTCAGAAGGTTGTGGGTTTGAGTCCCACTCTAGGGACTTGAGCACGTAAACCCAGACCGACACTCCCAGCGCTGTGCTGAGGGAATGCTGCACTGTCGGAGGTGCCGTCATTTGGATGAGATGTTAAACCAAGTCTCTTTCTGCATTCTCAGGTGATCTTAAAAGGTCTATTTTGCAGAGGAGGTGTCCTGGGGCCAATATTTATCCCTCAATCAACATAACAAAAACAGATTATCTGGGTCATTATCACATTGCTGTTTGTGGGAGCTTGCTGTGCGCAAATTGGCGTTTCCCACATTACAACAGTGACTACACTCCAAAAGTACTTCATTGGCTGTAAAGCGCTTTGAGGTGAAAGGCGCTATATAAATTCTGCTTCTTCAACTTCACCCCATGAGCGGAAGACTCACAGAAATACAGGACGTGCTTTGTCTGGGCGTAGTGTCCGTGACTGGAGAGGGCACCGTGGATTTTCCGTTTGCCAGTGGCTCTCAGTTGAGTGGCTGAGTTGCTCATTCCTGTGCACCGTAGCAGTACAGTGTGCTGATTCATTCAGTACTGCCAGACAGTGGGAGTGCTGAATCACCGTTGAGTGCCTGTTCAAGCGCGTAGTACATTCGCCTTCTCCTGAGGCAGTTCCCTCGGAGTCGAGGCTGACTTGCTTCCACACGAACACCAGTTCTCAGGTGACTGGTGAGAGACCGATGTGGGACCCACAGTCTCTGTCACAGGCGGTGTCTGTGGGGGGCCTGGGTTGCCGTGCGCTCTTTCCGCTGTTTGCGCTTGGCTTCCGCGAGACTCGAGGTGTTCGGCGCCCTCCCGGATACTCCTCCTCCACTTTGAGCGGTCTTGGGGCCAGGGATTCCCAAGAGTCGGTGGGGGATGTTGCATTTTTTTCAAGGAGGCTTTGAGGGCGTCCTTGAAGCATTTTCTCTGCCCTCCTGGAGCTCGCTTGCCGTGTCAGAGCTCTGAGGCCAACAACAATAAGTTGAATTTATATAGCGCCTTTTAACGGTCCCAAGGCGCGTCACAGGAGCGTTATGCGATAAAACTTTGACACCGAGCCGCATAAGGAGAAATTAGCGCAGGTCGACAAAACCATGTTCAAAGAGGTAGGTTTTAAAGAGGAAAGAGAGGCAGAGAGGTTTAGGGAGGGAGTTCCAGGGCTTGGGGCCCAGGCAACAGAAGGCACGGCCACCGATGGTGGAGCGATTATAATCAGGGATGCTCAGGAGGGCAGAATTAGAGGAGTGCAGACATCTCGGGGGGTTGTGGGGCTGGAGGAGGTTACAGAGATAGGGAGGGGAGGGGGCGAGGGCCATGGAGGGATTTGAAAATAAGGATTTTGAAATCGAGGCGTTGCTTAACGGGGAGCAAATGTAGGTCAGCGAGCACAGGGGGTGATGGGTGAGCGGGACTCGGTGCGAGTTAGGACACGGGGCAGCGAGCACAGGGGGCGATGGGTGAGCGGGACTCGGTGCGAGTTAGGACACGGGGCAGCGAGCACAGGGGGCAATGGGTGAGCGGGACTCGGTGCGAGTTAGGACATGGGGCAGCGAGCACAGGGGGCAATGGGTGAGCGGGACTCGGTGCGAGTTAGGACACGGGGCAGCGAGCACAGGGGGCGATGGGTGAGCGGGACTCGGTGCGAGTTAGGACACGGGGCAGGGGGCGATGGGTGAGCGGGACTCGGTGTGAGTTAGGACACGGGGCAGCGAGCACAGGGGGCGATGGGTGAGCGGGACTCGGTGTGAGTTAGGACACGGGGCAGCGAGCACAGGGGGCGATGGGTGAGCGGGACTCGGTGCGAGTTAGGACACGGGGCAGCAGGGGGTGATGGGTGAGCGGGACTCGGTGCGAGTTAGGACACGGGAGCAGCCGAGTTTTGGATCACCTCTAGTTTACATAGGGTAGAATGTGGGAGGCCGGCCAGGAGTGCGTTGGAATGGTCAAGTCTGGAGGTAACAAAGGCACGGATGAGGGCTTCAGCAGCGGATGAGCTGAGGCAGGGGGGGAGACGGGCGATGTTACGGAGGTGGAAATAGGCAGGTTTAGTTACGCTGTGGATATGTGGCCGAAAGCTCAATTCAGGGTCTAATGCAAAGATAACTTGTGGAGTACCTTGTGCCACCACTAGAGAGTGCTGCTACATTAGAAATGCAGTTAATTTGAGCAAAGCAGATCCATCATCTCCACAAGCAAAAGATTTCGCTAAATGGGTGCATAACAGTAATTTGCTGCCATGACTACACTTCGAAAAGGTGATTCATTGGCTGTGGTATTTTTGGGATGTCCTGAGGATGCGATTAAATATATAACTGCAAATTTGTTGGTTTGTCAGCTGTGGCTCAGTGGGGCAGCGCCCTCGCCTCTGAGTGAGAAGGTTGTGGGTTCAAGTCCCACACCCAGGGACTAGAGCACATAAATCCAGGCCGACACTCCCAGTGCAGCGCTGAGGGAGCGCTGCACTGTCGGCGGTGCTGCCTTTTGGATGAGACATTAAACCGAGACCCCTCCCCGTCTGCTCTCGCAGGTGGGAGTAAAAGCTCCCGTGGGCGCTATTTTGAAGAAGAGCAGGGGGAGCTCTCCCCGGTGTCCTGAGGCCAATATTTATCCCTCAATCAACATCACAAAAAAAACAGATGATCCGGGTCATTACCACATTGCTGTGTGTGGGAGCTTGCTGTGCGCAAATTGGCGTTTCCCACATTACGCCAGTGGCCACACTCCAAAAACTACTTCATTGGCTGTAAAGCTGTTCCAGACTCCCGTTGGTCGTGAAAGGCGCTATATAAATCCAAGTCTTTCTTTATCTCTTTGACCAAGCTTTTGGTCACCGGCTGTAATTTCTTTTTCTGTGGCTTGGTGTCAAATGTATCTGTTTGGTCTTACAACGCCGCTGTGAAGTGCCTTGGGGACAATAAAGGCACTATATAAATAAAAAGTTGTACTGTACATTTCCATGAGTCTATTGATCCAAAAAATGGCATGAATATACTGTCAAAAGCCCAAATTCCTAAACAGCGACAGCACAGCAATTTGCAGCCATCCCAACACCCCCCCCCCCACCTTCACTGTCCCTTTAAATGTCCTTCAGAGGGACTTTAAGCCAGAGGAACAGGTGCATGAGCGCCAGGACACTGGAGTAACGGGATCCGGATTCCAGAGGCTGGCCCTGAGGGGGGGGCCCCGCCCACCCTATTGAGCCCTGCTCCAATCAGCGACGCCCGCTGACCAGCCCCGGCCAATCAGCGCGGAGCTAAAAGCCCCGCAGCTAAAAAAAAAGTTTTGGCCAAAGTTGAGAAAAGTTTGTGAAAAGTTTTGGCATCAGTGGCTGGCTGGACATGGGAGGCGCAGGGCTGGCGCTGGGGCTTCAGATTTTCTTCCTCCTTGGAACAGGGGCAGGTAAGAGTCAGTCCCCGGCTCACATAAATCACCCACTTCTCCCGAAACCGACCTGGTTCAGGCAGGATTTAAAGCTGCACTGTAGGTTTTCGAGCTGTTAAATAATAGGCTGGCGAAGCGGCTCATATGGCACAGGGTTATTTTCTACTCATGTATCCAGTGTTTCCAGCTCCTCAGTCACACCGTCTTCAGGTCAGATTTAGCTCCTGGACAACCTTGGATACTGCTCCACGTGAGTTTCAGGATGTGGGGTCAGTTCACGGGCGCGGGGGGGGTTGAATTCCAGTAACCGATGACGAGGGTGACCACCCCATAGCACGACCAGATCGTAACCCAACTAATCCTTCCTACAATCAGCATGCCGAGGTGTGGGGTGTATGGGGGAGTGTTAGAGTGTGTGGGGTATATCACAGTGTTACAGTGAGGGGTGTGGGGTATATCACAGTGTTACAGTGAGGGGTGTGGGGTATATCACAGTGTTACAGTGAGGGGTGTGGGGTATATCACAGTGTTACAGTGAGGGGTGTGGGGTATATCACAGTGTTACAGTGAGGGGTGTGGGGTATATCACAGTGTTACAGTGAGGGGTGTGGGGTATATCACAGTGTTACAGTGAGGGGTGTGGGGTATATCACAGTGTTACAGTGAGGGGTGTGGGGTATATCACAGTGTTACAGTGAGGGGTGTGGGGTATATCACAGTGTTACAGTGAGGGGTGTGGGGTATATCACAGTGTTACAGTGAGGGGTGTGGGGTATATCACAGTGTTGGGGTGTGGAGTATATTACAGTGTGGGGTATATCGGTGTTACAGTGAGGGGTGTGGGGTATATCGGTGTTACAGTGAGGGGTGTGGGGTATATCGGTGTTACAGTGAGGGGTGTGGGGTATATCGGTGTTACAGTGAGGGGTGTGGGGTATATCGGTGTTACAGTGAGGGGTGTGGGGTATATCAGTGTTACAGTGAGGGGTGTGGGGTATATCGGTGTTACAGTGAGGGGTGTGGGGTATATCGGTGTTACAGTGAGGGGTGTGGGTATATCGGTGTTACAGTGAGGAGTGTGGGGTATATCGGTGTTACAGTGAGGGGTGTGGGGTATATCAGTGTTACAGTGAGGGGTGTGGGGTATATCAGTGTTACAGTGAGGGGTGTGGGGTATATCGGTGTTACAGTGAGGGGTGTGGGGTATATCGGTGTTACAGTGAGGGGTGTGGGGTATATCGGTGTTACAGTGAGGGGTGTGGGTTATATCAGAGTGTGTTACTGTAAGGAATGTGTCCGAGCCCAGGAAAAGCTGAGGTGACTGTAGGGTTAATTTTGGGTTTTGCGAGGTTAATTCAGGAACAAAGCCATGTACAGAGAGGAGCAGGTGGATGGGGTCAGACTGTCTGAACAATTCCTCTGCTCCCTGGCCCAGACCACACGAGAATGTGCAATATTCTATTAATAACTGGGTGTGTGATACAATGTAATGGAGTTAAATAATAGTTGGGGGGGTTAGGCTATACGTACGGCACAGAAACAGGCCATTGGGCCCAACCAGTCCGTGCCAGCGTTTATGCTCCACTCGAGCCTCTACCCGTCTTTCCTCATCTCACTCTATCGGCATAACCCTCTATTCCCTTCTCCCCCATGCGCTTGTCCAGCCTCCCCTTAAATGCATCGATACTATTCGCCTCAACCCCTCCCTGTGGCAGCGAGTTCCACATTCTCACCGCTCTCTGGGTAAAGAAGTTTCTCCCGAATTCCCCGAATTGGATTTAAGAACATAAGAAATAGGAGCAGGAGTCGGCCATACGGCCCCTCGAGCCTGCTCCGCCATTTAATAAGATCATGGCTGATCTGATCATGGACTCAGCTCCACTTCCCCGCCTGCTCCCCATAACCCCTTATCATTTAAGAAACTGTCTATTTCTGTCTTAAATATATTCAATGTCCCAGCTTCCCCAGCTCTCTGAGGCAGTGAATTCCACAGATTTACAACCCTCAGAGAGAAGAAATTTCTCCTCATCTCAGTTTTAAATGGGTGACCCCTTATTCTAAGATCATGCCCCCTAGTTCTAGTCTCCCCCATCAGTGGAAACATCCTCTCTGCATCCACCTTGTCAAGCCCCCTCATAATTTTATACGTTTCGATAAGATCACCTCTCATTCTTCTGAATTCCAATGACTAGAGGCCCAACCTATTCAACCTTTCCTCATAAGTCAACCCCCTCATCCCCGGAATCAACCGAGTGAACCTTCTCTGAACTGCCTTCAAAGCAAGTATATCCTTTCGTAAATATGGAAGCCAAAACTGCACGCAGTACTCCAGGTGTGGCCTCACCAATATCCTGTCTAACTGTAGCAAGACTTCCCTACTTTTATACTCCGTCCCCTTTGCAATAAAGGCCAAAATTCCATTGACCTTCCTGATCACTTGCTGTACCTGCATACTAACCTTTTGTGTTTCATGCACAAGGACCCCCAGGTCCCGCTGTACTGCGGCACTTTGCAATCTTTCTCCACTTAAATAATAACTTGCTCTTTGATTTTTTTTCTGCCAAAGTGCATGACCTCACACTTTCCAACATTATACTTCATCTGCCAAATTTTTACCCACTCACTTAGCCTGTCTGTGTCCTTTTGCAGATTTTTTGTGTCCTCCTCACACATTGCTTTTCCTCCCAACCTTGTATTGTCAGCAAACTTGGCTACGTTACACTCCGTCCCTTCCTCCAAATCGTCAATATAGATTGTAAATAGTTGGGGGCCCAGCACTGATCCCTGCGGCACCCCACTAGTTACTGGTTGCCAACCAGGGAATGAACCATTTATCCCGACTCTGTTTTCTGTGAGTTAGCCAATGCTCTATCCATGCTAATATATTACCCCCAACCCCGTGAACTTTTATCTTGGTAACGATCTTTTATTGATGGCCTCTAGTTATGCTCTTCCCCACAAGTGGAAACACTCTCTCTGTATCCACTCCATCAAAACCTTTCACCATTTTCAAGACCTCTATTAGGTCACCCCTCAGCTGCCTCTTTTATCAAACGAAAAGAGACTCAGCCTGTTCAACCTTTCCTGATACGTCTACCCTCGCACTTCTGGTATCATCCTTTGAAAATGTTGTATTATCCAACCATGAATGGCCACCGTTAATATTCCACCAGGGTCGAACCAGCACAGACATTGACGGCAATGAAGGAGACTATTAGGTCTGTGCTCAATGTTCCACAGTTTGGTGCATTTTAGGCCAGGCGAGTCACGGCTCCAGAGAAAAGAACATAAGAATTAGGAGCAGGAGTCGGCCATTCAATATCATGGCTGATCTTTGACCTCGACTCCACTTTCCCGCCCGATCCCCATATCCCTCGCTTCCCTTAATATCCAAAAATCTATCTATCTCTGCCTTGAATATACTCAACGACTGGGCCTCCACAGCCCTCTGGGGCAAAGAGTTCCAAAGATTCACCACCCTCCGAGTGAAGAAATTTCTCCTCATCTCAGTCCTAAAAGGCCGACCCCTTATCCTGAGACTGTGTGACCCCTGGTTCTAGACTCCCCAGCCCGGGGGAAACACCCTCCCTGCATCTACCCTGTCGAGCCCCGTAAGAACATTTCAATGAGATCACCTCTCATTCTTCTAAACTCCAGAGAATATTGGCCCGGTCTGCTCAATCTCTCCTCATCGGACAATCCCCCCATCCCAGGAATCAGTCTGGTGAACCTTCGTCGCACTCCCTCTGTGGCATGTATATCCTTCCTCAGGTAAGGAGACCCAAACTGTACACAATACTCCAGGTGTGGTCTCACCAGGGCCCGGTATAATTGCAGTAAGACGTCTTTACTCTTATACTCAAATCCTCTCTTAATAGAAGATGGTCATTGTTGTTTACAAGGAGACTTAGTTCTAGCACTTCCAACTTTTGGGGACGATTGACAGGGTGGTCAGTTTGGCCGGGAGTGTCATCGACATATCAGAATTCACAGCTCACCAGCTCCATCTACTCCTGACCCGTGTCTGGATGGGTTTTACCGGCATTTCTAGAGCCGGGTTGGTGCGTGAAGGGAAGAAAGGGGAAAGCGATTAAATTCTGGCTAGAGAGGAAAGAAAGACTTGCATTTATATAGTGCCTTTCATGACCACCGGACGTCCCAAAGCACTTTACAGCCAATGAAGTACTTTTGGAGTGTTGTAATGCAGAAAATCCCAATTTGCGCACAGCAAGCTCCCACAAACGGCTATGTGACAACCCAGATAATCTGTTTTCAGCGATGTTGGTTGAGGGATAGATTTTGGCCCCAGGACACCTGCTCTTCTTCGAAATAGTGGCCATGGGATTTTTTTACGCCCACCTGAGGGGGCAGACGGGGCCTCGGTTTAATTGTCTCATCGAAAGACGGCACCTCCGACAGTGCGGCGCTCCCTCGGCACTGCCCCTCCGACAGTGCGGCGCTCCCTCGGCACTGCCCCTCCGACAGTGCGGCGCTCCCTCGGCACTGCCCCTCCGACAGTGCGGCGCTCCCTCGGCACTGCCCCTCCGACAGTGCGGCGCTCCCTCGGCACTGCCCCTCCGACAGTGCGGCGCTCCCTCGGCACTGCCCCTCCGACAGTGCGGCGCTCCCTCGGCACTGCCCCTCCGACAGTGCGGCGCTCCCTCGGCACTGCCCCTCCGACAGTGCGGCGCTCCCTCGGCACTGCCCCTCCGACAGTGCGGCGCTCCCTCGGCACTGCCCCTCCGACAGTGCGCCGCTCCCTCGGCACTGCCCCTCCGACAGTGCGGCGCTCCCTCGGCACTGCCCCTCCGACAGTGCGCCGCTCCCTCGGCACTGCCCCTCCGACAGTGCGCCGCTCCCTCTGCACTGCCCCTCCGACAGTGCGCCGCTCCCTCTGCACTGCCCCTCCGACAGTGCGGCGCTCCCTCGGCACTGCCCCTCCGACAGTGCGGCGCTCCCTCAGCACTGCACTGGGAGTGTCGGCCTCGATTTCTGTGCTCAAGTCGCTGGAGTGGGATTTGAACCCACAACCTTCTGACTCAGAGGCGAGAGAGTGCTGCCCACTGAGCCACGGCTGACAGGGCAGTGCCCTGTGTAGTTCGGAGCCACAAACTCCGTTCCCCCAGCCACTGACTCCAGCCCCCACCTCAACATCTGTCTGAGGCTGAACCAGACTGTTCGCAATCTTGGTGTCATATTCCGACCACATATCCGCAGCATAACTACACCCGCCTATTTCCACCTCCGTAACATCGCCCGTCTCCGCCCCTGCCTCAGCTCATCCGCTGCTGAAGCCCTCGTCCATGCCTTTGTTACCTCCAGTCTTGACTATTCCAACACACTCCTGGCTGGCCTCCCACATTCTACCCGACGTAAACTAGAGGTGATCCAAAACTTGACTGCCCCGTGTCCTAACTCGCACCGAGTCCCGCTCACCCATCGCCCACTGTGCTCGCTGCCCCGTGTCCTAACTCGCACCGAGTCCCGCTCACCCATCACCCCCTGTGCTCGCTGACCCCGTGTCCTAACTCGCACCGAGTCCCGCTCACCCATCACCCCCTGTGCTCGCTGACCCCGTGCCCTAACTCGCACCGAGTCCCGCTCACCCATCACCCCCTGTGCTCGCTGACCCACATTGGCTTCCTGGTTAAACAACGCCTTGATTTTCAAAATTCTCATCCTGGTTTTCAAATCCCTCCATGGCCCTCGCCCCCTCCCTATCTCTGTAATCTCCTCCAGCCCCACAACCCCCTGAGATGTCTGCGCTCCTCTAATTCTGCCCTCCTGACCATCCCTGATTATAATCACTCCACCATCGGTGGCTTGCCTTCTGTTACCTGGGCCCCAAGCTCTGGAACTCCCTCCCTAAACCTCTCCGCCTCTCTTTCCTCCTTTTAAGACACTCCTTAAAACCGACCTCTCTGACCAAGCTTTTGGTCATCGGCCCTAATTTCTCCTTATGGGGCTCGGTGTCAAACATTTGTTGTATCGCTGCTGCGGAGCGCCTTGGGGTGTTTTACTACGTTAAAGGTGCTATATAAATACAAGTTGTTGTTGTTGTTGTTGAGCCACTATGTGGAAGCTCCCAGATTGAAACCTGTGTTGAGTTGGGCCAGAACTAGCTTCCCGGGTCTAAAGGGACAGGGTCCCATTTTGGGAAGCCTCTGTCTGTGTTGTGGAGTCCACTTGAGGACAGGATTGTGGTTGGCTGTGATCCCCTCTGTAGTCGAATAGCTGGCTGTGTCTCATGAAGAACCTCCAGACAGTGAAGTAGCTGAGGGGACCTGCCTTCGCTGCAAATGGGCCCCAGCACCGTCTCGTGCCTTCAGACACGAACGGGAGGAAATTGACTGAGGGAAGGGAGGGAGGGAGGGAGGGAGGAAGTGTCAGGGAGGGAGAGATGGGTGCGAGGGGAGTGTGTTGGGGGGTGCGAGGGGAGTGTGTGGGGGGGTGCGAGGGGAGTGTGTGGGGGGGGCGCGAGGGGAGTGTGTGTGTGTGGGGGGGGGGCGAGGGGAGTGTGTGTGTGTGTGGGGGGGTGAGGGGAGTGTGTGTGTGTGTGGGGGGGGCGAGGGGAGTGTGTGTGTGTGTGTGGGGGGGCGAGAGGAGTGTGTGTGTGTGGGGGGGCGAGGGGAGTGTGTGTGTGTGGGAGGGCGAGGGGAGTGTGTGTGTGTGGGAGGGCGAGAGGAGTGTGTGTGTGTGGGGGGGGCGAGAGGAGTGTGTGTGTGTGTGTGTGTGTGTGGGGGTGAGGGGAGTGTGTGTGTGTGGGGGGGCGAGGGGAGTGTGTGTGTGTGTGTGTGTGGGGGCGAGGGGAGTGTGTATGTGTGTGGGGGCGAGGGGAGTGTGTGTGTGGGGGCGAGGGGAGTGTGTGTGTGGGGGCCAGGGGAGTGTGTGTGTGTGTGTGGGGGCGAGGGGAGTGTGTGTGTGTGTGGGGGCGAGGGGAGTGTGTGTGTGGGGGTCAGGGGAGTGTGTGTGTGTGTGGGGGCGAGGGGAGTGTGTGTGTGTGTGTGGGGGCGAGGGGAGTGTGTGTGTGTGTGGGGTCAGGGGAGTGTGTGTGTGTGTGGGGGTCAGGGGAGTGTGTGTGTGTGTGTGTGTGGGGGCGAGGGGAGTGCGTGGGGGGGGCGAGGGGAGTGTGGGGGGGCGAGGGGAGTGTGGAGGGGCGAGGGGAGTGTGTGTGTGTGGGGGCGAGGGGAGTGTGTGTGTGTGTGGGGGCGAGGGGAGTGTGTGTGTGTGTGGGGGTCAGGGGAGTGTGTGTGTGTGTGGGGGCCAGGGGAGTGTGTGTGTGTGTGTGGGGGCGAGGGGAGTGTGTGTGTGTGTGTGGTCAGGGGAGTGTGTGTGTGTGTGTGTGTGTGTGTGGGGGTCAGGGGAGTGTGTGTGTGTGTGTGGGGGCGAGGGGAGTGTGTGGGGGGGGGCGAGGGGAGTGTGGGGGGGCGAGGGGAGTGTGGAGGGGCGAGGGGAGTGTGTGTGGGGGGGGGCGCGAGGGGAGTGTGCGTGTGTGTGTGGGGGGGGGGCGCGAGGGGAGTGTGTGTGGGGGGGGGGGCGCGCGAGGGGAGTGTGCGTGTGTGTGTGGGGGGGGGCGCGAGGGGAGTGTGCGTGTGTGTGTGGGGGGGGAGGGCGCGAGGGGAGTGTGTGTGTGTGGGGCGGGGGGCGCGAGGGGAGTGTGTGTGTGTGTGTGGGGGGGGGGCGCGAGGGGAGTGTGCGTGTGTGTGTGTGTGTGGGCGCGAGGGGAGTGTGCGTGTGGTGTGTGTGTGTGTGTGTGTAGTGAGCGGGGCTGGGAGGGGAGTGAGCGGGGTGTGTGGGGGGGTGGTGGGGGGAGTGAGCGGGGTGGAGGGAGGAGCTGAACAGCAACCGGTTGTTAAATGAACCGTTCTTGAACCTTGACCCCCAGGTGTGGCGGCATCCGAGGCAGAGAAGCGTCTCCTCAACAAGCTCTTCGAAAGCTACAATGGAGAGGTGCGGCCGGCCCAGACGGCGGATGAGAAGGTGACGGTGAGGGTGGGGATGACCCTCTTACAGCTCATCAGTCTGGTAAGTGTCCGGGCCACAGGAACAGGAGGAGGCCATTTAGCCCGTCCAGCCAGCCCGCCAGTCAATGTGATCATGGCTGATCTGTGCCCAACTCCATTTAACCGCCTTTGTTCCCGATACCCCGATACCCAACAAATATATCTCGATCTGAGTCTTCAAAGCTTCAATTGACCCTCAGCATTTGGGGGGGGGAAGAGAGTTCCAGACTCTTTCCCCCCCCCCCACTTTGTGTGAAGAAGTGTTTCCTAACATCACCCCTGAACGGCCTGGCTCTAATTTTAAGATTGTGCTCAAGTCCCTGGAGTAAAGCTCCCTCTACACTGTCCCATCAAACACTCCCAGGGCAGGTACAGCACGGGGTTAGATACAGAGTAAAGCTCCCTCTACAGTGTCCCATCAAACACTCCCAGGGCAGGTACAGCACGGGGTTAGATACAGAGTAAAGCTCCCTCTACACTGTCCCATCAAACACTCCCAGGGCAGGTACAGCACGGGGTTAGATACAGAGTAAAGCTCCCTCTACACTGTCCCATCAAACACTCCCAGGGCAGGTACAGCACGGGGTTAGATGCAGAGTAAAGCTCCCTCTACACTGTCCCATCAAACACTCCCAGGGCAGGTACAGCACGGGGTTAGATACACAGTAAATCTTCCTCTACACTGTCCCATCAAACACTCCCAGGGCAGGTACAGCACGGGTTAGATACAGAGTAAAGCTCCCTCTACACTGTCCCATCAAACTCTCCTAGGGCAGGTACAGCACGGGGTTAGATACAGAGTAAAGCTCCCTCTACACTGTCCCATCAAACACTCCCAGGGCAGGTACAGCACGGGGTTAGATACAGAGTAAAGCTCCCTCTACACTGTCCCATCAAACACTCCCAGGGCAGGTACAGGGGGTTAGATACAGAGTTAAGCTCCCTCTACACCGTCCCATCAAACACTCCCAGGGCAGGTACAGCACGGGGTTAGATGCAGAGTAAAGCTCCCTCTACACTGTCCCATCAAACACTCCCAGGGCAGGTACAGCACGGGTTAGATACAGAGTAAAGCTCCCTCTACACTGTCCCATCAAACACACCCAGGGCAGGTACAGCACGGGGTTAGATACAGAGTAAAGCTCCCTCTACACTGTCCCATCACACACTCCCAGGGCAGGTACAGCACGGGGTTAGATGCAGAGTAAAGCTCCCTCTACACTGTCCCATCAAACACTCCCAGGGCAGGTACAGCACGGGTTAGATACAGAGTAAAGCTCCCTCTACACTGTCCCATCAAACACACCCAGGGCAGGTACAGCATGGGGTTAGACACCCGAGGTCAGGGTTGGCTCCGCCGATGGTGCGGTGGTTAAATTAACCGGCTGGTGCTCCGGACACCCCCAGCTGTGAGCTGCTGGACCTCAGCTCCTGCGTTGGCGCCTCGACCCTTGAGGTCGGTGAGAGGCTGGGGCGGTGGGGGGGTGCGTGGGGGCAGTACCCACAGGGGTTCCCGCTCCCGGAAAAAGGCAGGGCGGTGGTAGAAGAGGAAAGCAGTGGTGCGAAGGCCCATGTGGTCGAATAGCCGGTTGCTGCAGGTCGCGGCCCACACAGGAAGAATGGGCGGTTGAGTGGGGGGAGGGTAATTCATGTGGTGGGGGTGGGAGAACCGAGAAATATTTGGCAAAACCACCCCCCCCACCTCCAGTTGGATAATGGCCAACCAAAGGCATCAGCGTCGGAAGGAAATCGGACTCCAGCTGATGTTCCGGTCCTCTGGAATGCCGTGCTCTCCTCCACATCCGGCAGCCGCGATGATCGAGGCCAGAAGCCCAGCTGTCCCCGTCGCTCTTGGCAACGGGGCCTAGTCTGCCTAGGCTAGGCCTCTGACCCCATTCTCCCTCTGTTCCCCCCCCACCCCCCCCACCCCCCGGGGCGCGGATGCTTCACGACCTCTAGTTAGCCGTCCAGATTTAACGCCTCTCCGTCTGGCTTGGGAGAATCGAGGCCCTGTCTACTTTTGTGCAGAACCTCCTCCTGGAGCCAGACAGCCAGGCATTGTGGCTGGTGACGGCGGGGAGGGAATGACAGCTGGGAATGTGACCCCAAGCCGGCTGGCAGTAAATATTCCCGACACCTGCCGGGAATTCCAAGGCTGCAATCCGTGACTCGGGCACTAAATTCTAAAAGAAAGACTTGCATTTATATAGCGCCTTTCATGACCACCGGACATCTCAAAGCACTTCACAGCCGATGAAATACTTTATGGAGGGTAGTCACTGTTGTAATGTGGGAAACGCCAATTTGTGCACAGCAAGCTCCCACACACAGCGATCTGATCATGGCCCGATAATTTAGTGATGATGATTTGAGGGATAAATATTGGTCTCAAGACACCGGGGAGAACTCCCCTGCTCTTCTTCCAATAGTACCTGAGGGATCTTTTACATCTGCCTGAGAGGGCAGTCGGGGCCCTCGGTTTAACGTCTCACCTGAAAGACGGCCCCTCCGACAGTGCGGCGCTCCCTCAGCACGGCCCCTCCGACAGTGCGGCGCTCCCTCAGCACGGCCCCTCCGACAGTGCGGCGCTCCCTCGGCACGGCCCCTCCGACAGTGCGGCGCTCCCTCGGCACGGCCCCTCCGACAGTGCGGCGCTCCCTCGGCACAGCCCCTCCGACAGTGCGGCGCTCCCTCAGCACTGCCCCTCCGACAGTGCGGCGCTCCCTCAGCACGGCCCCTCCGACAGTGCGGCGCTCCCTCAGCACGGCCCCTCCGACAGTGCGGCGCTCCCTCAGCACGGCCCCTCCGACAGTGCGGCGCTCCCTCGGCACGGCCCCTCCGACAGTGCGGCGCTCCCTCGGCACGGCCCCTCCGACAGTGCGGCGCTCCCTCGGCACCGCCCCTCCGACGGTGCGGCGCTCCCTCGGCACGGCCCCTCCGACGGTGCGGCACTCCCTCAGTACTGCCCCTCCGACAGTGCGGCGCTCCCTCAGCACGGCCCCTCCGACAGTGCGGCGCTCCCTCAGTACTGCCCCTCCGACAGTGCGGCGCTCCCTCAGTACTGCCCCTCCGACAGTGCGGTGCTCCCTCAGTACTGCCCCTCCGACAGTGCGGCGCTCCCTCAGTACTGCCCCTCCGACAGTGCGGCACTCCCTCAGTACTGCCCCTCCGACAGTGCGGCGCTCCCTCAGTACTGCCCCTCCGACAGTGCGGCGCTCCCTCAGCACGGCCCCTCCGACAGTGCGGCGCTCCCTCAGCACGGCCCCTCCGACGGTGCGGCGCTCCCTCAGCACGGCCCCTCCGACAGTGCGGCGCTCCCTCAGCACTGCCCCTCCGACAGTGCGGCGCTCCCTCAGCACTGCCCCTCCGACAGTGCGGCGCTCCCTCAGCACTGCACTGGGAGTGTCGGCCTGGATTTTTGTGCTCAAGTCCCTGGAGTGAGACTCGAACCCACAACCTCCTGACTCGGAGGTGAGGGAGAGAGAGTGCTGCCCACTGAGCCACGGCTGACACACGAGGGTAAAGTTGTTTGATATCCGAGCCCCTGATCGGGTCACGGCCGAGCGAGGTGAGGCCGAGGAATTTCCTCGGGAGCGGGTCCATGCTCCGCTGCCGTGACCCCGGCTGGAAGTGGGTTATCCGACCGGGACAGCCCTCACCTCGCCCTCACAACATATCCCTTCCCCCCCCCCCCACCCCCACCTCCTCATGTGTTTATCGAGTTTCCCCGTCAATGCTTTTCACCTCATACACTCCCCTGGGGTCGCCAGTTCCACATTCCAATTGGGAAAATGTTAATTCTGATCATTTCTTTCCCCCCCCCCCACCCCTCCCAACAGAATGAAAAGGACGAGGAGATGACCACAAACGTGTACATGAACATGGTAGGCCGTCGGCTTTGACTCTCTCTCTATTTCTGCCCACACAAGGGGCAATGGGGGATGTAGGACATCCCATAATACTCACACAGGGGTAATGGGGATTATAGGACATCCCATAATACCCACATAAGGAAAATGGGGATTATCATCATCATAGGCAGTCCCTCGGAGTCGAGGAAGACTTGCTTCCACTCTAAAAGTGAGTTCTCAGGTGACTGAACAGTCCGATACGAGGACCACAGTCTCTGTCGCAGGTGGGACAGACAGTGGTTGAGGGAAGGGGTGGGTGGGACTGGTTTGCCGCACGCTCCTTCCGCTGCCTGCGCTTGCTTTCTGCACGCTCTCGGCGATGAGACTCGAGGTGCTCAGCGCCCTCCCGGATGCACTTCCCCCACTGAGGGCGGACTGGTCTTTGGCCCAGGGTACTCCCAGGTGTCGGTGGGGATGTCGCACTTTATCAGGGAGGCTTTGAGGGTGGTCCCTTGTAACGTTTCCTCTGCCCACCTGGGGTCGCTTGCCGTGTAGGAGTTCCGAGTAGAGCGCTTGCTTTGGGAGTCTCGTGTCAGGGACATGCGGACAATGTGGCCCGCCCAACGGAGCTGGTCGAGTGTGGTCAGTGCTTCGATGCTGGGGATGTTGGCCTGGTCGAGGACACTAACGTTGGTGCGTCTGTCCTCCCGGGGGATTTGTAGGATCTTGCGGAGACATCGCTGGTGGTATTTCTCCAGCGACTTGAGGTGTCTACTGTACATGGTCCACGTCTCTGAGCCATACAGGAGGGCGGGTATCACTACAGCCCTGTAGACCATGAGCTTGGTGACAGTTTTGAGGGCCTGGTCTTCAAACACTCTTTTCCTCAGGCGGCCGAAGGCTGCACTGGCGCACTGGTGTTGGATCTCGTCGTCAATGTCTGCCCTTGTTTATAAGAGGCTCCCGAGGTATGGGAAATGGATATAGGACATCCCATAATACCCACATAGGGGCAATGGGGATTATAGGACATCCCATAATACCCACATAGGGGCAATGGGGATTATAGGACATCCCATAATACCCACATAGGGGGCAATGGGGATTATAGGAGATCCCATAATACCCACATAGGGGCAATGAGGATTATGGGACATCCCATAATACCCACATAGGGGGCAATGGGGATTATAGGACATCCCATAATACCCACATAGGGGGCAATGGGGATATGGGACATCCCATAATACCCACATAGGGGGCAATGGGGATATGGGACATCCCATAATACCCACATAGGGGGCAATGGGGATTATAGGACATCCCATAATACCCACATAGGGGGCAATGGGGATATGGGACATCCCATAATACCCACATAGGGGGCAATGGGGATATGGGACATCCCATAATACCCACATAGGGGGCAATGGGGATTATAGGACATCCCATAATACCCACATAGGGGGCAATGGGGATATGGGACATCCCATAATACCCACATAGGGGGCAATGGGGATATGGGACATCCCATAATACCCACATAGGGGGCAATGGGGATTATAGGACATCCCATAATACCCACATAGGGGGCAATGGGGATATGGGACATCCCATAATACCCACATAGGGGGCAATGGGGATATGGGACATCCCATAATACCCACATAGGGGGCAGTGGGGATTATAGGACATCCCATAATACCCACATAGGGGGCAATGGGG